>NC_061122.1:162039897-162154795 GCF_002878395.1 Capsicum annuum | reverse complement strand
TGGAACTTATATGGTTATGGTTTTATTAGTTTGTCTATTGGTTGGGTTTGAATAATTGGACTTAGTTGTGTCGATCTAGGTAATAGACCTATCCCAGATTTTGTAAACTGGGTAGTCAAGCTATCTTATTATATGCTCAAAATTAAGCCAACTTAGGGAAAACGACCGGAGGTTGGGATGGATAATAAGGGTAGTCTCTAGTTCTAGTCAAACTTGGGTTGCCCATTATGATATGTAATTTGGTCAGGTCGTGTCAAGTTGGTATTAGAGATTTAGGTTCATATTCAATTGAGAGTCCACAAATTTGTGTCTAGTAGAGTCTCTTTTAGGGATGTGTAGCGTGCCATACTCATAAAAGAGAGGATACATAACATTTAGGAATGCTTTACTTTCTTAGTATTTTATTTTCATGCTCAGAGTCTAAGTCCGGGAATTTTAACTAATACTTGTTTATTCACTTTTTAGATCATGCCTCATCGATTTGGAACATAAGAAAATCCTTCTGTCCTATCTGGGGATGATATTGATGGAGTACACCCTAAACCTGGAGTTCACACTCAATCTTAGGATCCTATCCCTGATTGTTCTGGAGTTTCTTTGGTTGCTACTAGTCATCCTAAGGTGAGGTAATTAATGGGGAATTTTGTCAGTTGATTCATACTATTGTTTAGTTAGTTGTTGCTCAGGTTGAGCAAGATGCATCTTGTGTTCTATCTGTTGAGGCCACAAGGGTTGTCCTATTTATGAAAATGAATCCTTCTGCTGTTACTAGTATAAAGGTAGAGGAGGATCCTATGGGTTTCTTGGATGAAATAGAGAAGATATTTAGAATAATACAGGCCAATAATATGGAAGGGGTAAATTTATAGCTTATCAGCTCAAAGATATTACGTACCAATGGTATGAGGAGTGGGATAGGGATAAAGGTGATATAGAGGAGCTATCTTTGTAGGAGGCCATTTTTAATAACTTGTTGGATCGTTTTATTCCTCAGGAGTTGAGGGAAGTAAATATGTAGGAGTTTGTGAGTATTAATTAGGGAAGACTGTCTATCAATGAATATGCCTTGAAATTTCATTAGCTGTCAAGGAATGCTCTAAATTTTGTAGCTAATATGAGGACAAGGATGAGAAAGTTCACTTTTGGGATATCTCAAGATTTGATCCTTGAAAGCAAGACTACTTTGTTGATTAAGAATATGGATATTTTTAGGTTGGTTGTTCACATGCAGCAGGTAGAGGATAAAAAGAGAAAACTTGGAGAGTTTGGGAAAATACAGGGTAAGACGAACAGGTTCTCTGAGCTGGGTGGCACTCATATTAGGGTGGTCGAGATAGTGGCAAATAGCCAAAAAAGAAATGGGGGAGTTCTGGTTCCTTCTCTATTGCTAGTGCTCCTTACTCAAAGTAGTCGGGTGACAGACGTCGGCAAGGTGGTGAAATTTTTGGGCACAAGGTGCCCAATCTCAGGAGAGTGGGCTACATTTGGCTTCATCATTTCCTCCTTATCAGTTTATGGTTATCTTTATTGGGGATTTTATGATAAAGGAAGGGATAGGTGTTTTAAATATGGCCATCCAGGCCATATGCTCATAAAATCTTTGGTAAGTAAAGGTGCTTTGGGAGCGGTCAAAGCCCCGGTTGCTTCATCTTCTGTTCTTGTACCTCATGTTGTCGCTTCTACATCTTCTTCTGCTTCTGGTACCATCACTGCCCGAAATAGGTTTTATGCTCTTGTATCTAGACGGGAATTTGAGGCATCACCAAATATCAAGACTGGTATGTAACAAGTTTTTTCTCGTGATGTGTATTGTCTGTTTAAGGATTCACTCTTTCTTATATGACCACATATGTGGGTTTGTGTTTTTGTTTTGATCATAAGGTTGTTTCGGATCTCTTTTCTAATTTTACCCGATAGGTGACTCGGTTATTGCTAAAAGAGTCTATAAGGGGTGTGGTATCTTTTGGTAGTAAGAAGACCTTGGTAGATCTGTTTGAGCTGGATATGGTGGATTTTGACGTTATTCTAGAGATGGATTAGTTGCATTTTTGTTACTCATCCTTCGATTGTCAGAATCATAAGATTATCTTTAGGTTTACAGGTGAACCAATGATTGAGTGGGAGGGTGGTTCCCTAGATCTTAGGGGGAGTTTTGTTTCTTATCTTTTCGCTTGAAGATTTATCTCCAAAGGGTGTCTTTATCACTTGGTTCGGGTAAATATATTCTAACTTAGAGGGTCCTTCTTTTCACTCAATTTTGGTTGTAAATGAGTTTCCTGAGTTTTTTCTAGATGATCTTCTAGGTGTTTCACCGTATAGGGAAATTGAATTAGGTATTGATTTGGTTCTGGACACTCATATAATATTTATTCCTCTTTATAGAATAGATTTGGATGAGTTTAGGGAAGTGAAGGAGCAATTTAAGGATATTCTAAATAAAAGGGTTTATTTACCCTAGTATATCCCAATGGGGTACACCGGTGTTGTTCATGAACAAAAATAATAGTTCCTTTTGGATGTGCATTGACTATCGACAGTTGAATAAGGTGACGGCCAAGAACAAATATACTCCTCAAGTATAGATTACTTGTTTGATAGTTTAAAGATGCCAAGTTATTTTTTAAGATAGACCATTAATTTAGGTATCATCAGCTTAAGATTGGGGGGAGGATATCCCTAAGACGGCTTTTCATAATCGATATGGGTACTTTGAATTCTTAGTTATGTTATTTGTATTGACTAATGCCTCGATGATATTTATGGATTTGATGAACAGGGTTTTTAGGTATTTCTTGTATCATTTTTTCATTGATTTCATTGATGACATCTTGGTGTATTCTAAAAGTGAGGTGGATCATACCAATCCTTTTCGTGTGGTGTTGCATACCTTTAAAGAACAACAATTGTATGCCAAGTTCTCCAAGTGTGAGTTTTGGTTGAACGTTGTAACTTTATTGGGTCATATTATTTTTAATGAGGGGATCATGGTAGATCCTTAAAAGGATGCGGTGGTGAAAAGGTGGCCTAGACCTACGACTCCAACTGACATTCAGATCTTGTTGGGTTTGGCTGGATATTGTGGTAATTTATGGAAAGATTTTCTTCGGTAGCTACTCCTTTGACAAAGTTAAAAAAAGTAAAATTTTCTTGGTCAGAAGCATGTGAAGGGAGTTTTAAGAAGCATAAGGATATGCTAACTTCGGCTTTGATTTTTACATAACCTGAAGGTAATAAGGGGTTTGTGGTTTTTTGTGATACATCTATGATGGAACTTGGTTATGTTTGATGCAACATAGGAAGGTGATTGACTATGCTCCCCAGCCGTTAAAAGTGCTTGAGAAAAACTATCCAACACATGATTTGGAGATGTTAGTAGTGGTTTTTCTTTGAAAATATGGCGGCATTATTTTTATGAAGTGCACATAGACATCTTTTCTGATCATAAGAGTCTGTAGTATGTGTTCACACAGAAGAAGCTAAATCTTAGGTAGGGAGATAGTTGGAGTTTCTCAAGGACTATGATATAAGTCTTCACTATCATCTAGGTATGACTAATATTTTTGTTTAATTCTCTTAGTAGGTTATCCATGGGAAGTTTAGCTTATGTGGATAAGGATATTCGAGAATTGGTGAAGGATATTCACTGTTTGGCTAAACTTTGAGTTTGTCTCTTATACTCTAAGGATGGTGTTGTGTTGGTATAGGGAATCACTTAGATCATCTCTCGGTGTAGAGATTAAGGAGAAGCAAGTGCTAGATCCTATCTTGATAATAATCAAGAGTCATGTAGGTGGGAAAAAGTTAATGGTATTAGAATCAGTGGTGTTGGTACTTTACGGTACCAAGGGAGGTTGTGTGTTCCTGTCGTTGATGGGTTACAACTAAAAAATCTAAGCTGAGGCACATGAATCATGCTATGTTGTTCATCCCAGTTCTACAAAGATTTGTCATCATCTCAAAGAGATATATTGGTAGAATATGGCTGATTTTATAGATAAGTACATGGTGTGTCAACAAGTTAAGGTTGACAACATGAGGCCTAGAGGGTTGTATTAAGAAATTGATTTTCCTAAATGGAAATAGGAGGTGATCAATATGGATTTTGTTACCAGTCTTCCTTGGTCGCGGAACTAATTCGATTTGATTTGTGTATAGTGGATAGGATGATGAAGTCTGCTCATTTTTTGCCAGTGAGGACTACCTTTTTGGTGAAGGATTATGAGAAGTTGTATCTTCAGAAGGTTGTGAAGCTATATGGGGTACCTATTTCAATTATCTTTGATCATGGTACGCAGTTTTTATCTAGTTTCTGGTGGTCTTTTCTAAAGGGATTGGGTACTAAGGTAAGTTTGAGTACATCTTTTCATCCTTAGATGGATGGGAAATAGGAGAGGACTATTCATCCTTAGATGGATGGGAAATTGGAGAGGACTATTCAAACATTGGAAGATATGCTTCAAGCATATGTGATTGATTATGGTGGAAACTAGGTTAAGCATCTACCCTTTGGTAGAGTTTGCTTATAACAATAGTTATTATTCTAGTATTGGTATGACCTTTTTTGATGCATTGTATGGTATGAGGTATACATCTCAAATTGGATAGTTTATGCTCATGAGATTCGTACAGAAGGTATGTGTTTTTGAACACATCTTTATTTTTTTAGTATGTTAAATAAAAGATTTATATCTTTGCATCTGTGTTTCCAAACTTGGTTAAAGGTTGAATTGATATTTGATAATGCAAAGGGATCGTGCTTATGGTTACCGTACCTTGTCTGTCATTCGGGGATGAATGTTCCTAGTAGGGGAGATTGAGATACCTTGGGTTTTTAACCCTTGTAAAATTTTCTAGATTTCTGGTCTCTAGACAGGAAACGAGTAGGAGAAATAACTCATACACTAGGATAGAATTTGTATGGGCCAGTCCTATGCTGACTAGTTTTGCTTGGTAGGTTGGATTTGGTTTTTGGAATGGGTACAACTTTGGTGGCATGAGTCATAAGGTTGTTTTGTCACTTCACTTGGTGTTTGACTTGGTAACTTAAGTTGGATTTGAGTATGAGTGGCCCACCATGAGCCGTAAGCCAGGGTATAAGTCGTACAATGGAATCGTATTGTTATAATTATTCAATCCTTTTGGGATTTTATTCTGCCAGGGGTATGGATCATAGGCACTAGTTACATACTTAGATACGACATGGTTTGGGGTGGGTCATACCTTGGAATGGATCATAGGCACTAGTTACATACTTAGATACGACATGGTTTGGGGTGGGTCATACCTTGGACAATATTGTATCCAAGGTAGATGGAGTTGGGTACGAGTGGTGGGTACACCTCGTATTGGAGGGTATGACTGGTATGGATAGTCGTACCCAACTGACTGGATTTCTGGGAGTTTAAGTGAGGGAAATATGGATATTTCCCTATTTCCCTCACTTAACCTAATACGGCCCCGCGACTTATATTACTATTGGGAGGTTATTTGTCCTATCATTCAATTCATTAAAACGTAGAAACTTCTTTTAAACACTCTACAATTCTCTCTAAAGCTTTTGTGATAAGGAAGGCTAGGGTTTCATCTTAAGGATTAATTTGGGGCTTGTGTTAGTGATTTCTCTCCTTTATCTTCTTGTTTTAAGGCATATTCTCTTCCTTTATTGTTAGTTCCAACTTAAGGCATGGTTGTATACAATGTTTTCTTGGTTTGATTGCATGGTTTTGGATTTTAAAATATTATTTGGGGGATTTTGTTGTAAATGCTTGGTTATGGTTTTCCAATGTTTTAATTATACTTTTATATGCTTCGATGGTGGTTTTGGATAATTGGTTGAATGGGAATGGTTATTTGTTAATTGGATTTGGTTTTAGAAATACTATGCCCCCATTTTGTTTGATAAAATGCCTATGGGAATATTTTTACTATATTGTTGGATTTTAACGAAACTATTGCATGGTTTAAACTTGGTAGTTAAACCCTAAATGGCTAAATAGTTTTGAATGTTTTAAATTGAATGGTTCGGTGGTCATGGTTGTGGTTAATTGAATTCCTTGTGGGGTACATGGGACTCCCTCTAGCAATTTAATAATGGAACACTTGTGAGGTACATGTAACTTCCCCAAGTTAACGTGGTAAATAGGTACTCGGGAATCCCTTTACCTTAAAAGGTTTGGCTAAGGACAATACTTGAAAGTTATAGGCGGTGTGACCATACCACTACTCATACACTTGGTAAATACTAAATGGAATAATGGATTGGTTGGTTGAAAATCTTTTTACTTGGAAAATAATGGTGGGGTGTGATAGCTAACAGTGAAAGTAGGAGTTCCATGAACGAATAATAAAAGCTATGGTTGCCAACATGAGGTGTAAGGCATGGCGACCATTTTATGATACTATGAGGTATGCAGGAATCCTCTAAGTACATTGTACAAATGTATCATAGAGGGCGAGGGTACTTTGGAATCCCTGAATCTTAAAGTGTCCCTAGTTTGTGCGGCTGTACGTATCGAAGCTCATTTAGGGGAATTTACTGGACCCATATAGACAGTGGGTGGTTAAGGATCGTTAAGCTTTATATACCTAGGTAAATGGTTTTAAATGCATACTAAACCTGGTCCCTTTTCTCTGAATGGTTATACATATATGTATGGTTTGTATGCATATGGTTGGTTCACTTGGTTTTACTGGTTGGCATTATTTTATCCTAATCCTAAGTTCATTCTACCATTCACACACTAACCCATCTTTGAGCGGCTGTATCTCCATGGGATGCAGGAATCAACCATTCTACTTCTGTATCTTAGCTATCGGACATTTGAGATCAACTACTGGATAGAAATGGTCAGCTTTAATCTTTTTGGAAGGCTCTATTTCATGGATATTATTTAATACTTTGGTTCATTTATGGATATTAGTTTTTTCTATGGTTGTAGGTATGTCCCAAATGGATTTTTGTATCTATTTGGTCAGAGGTTTTTATGGAACTACTATGGATTGGTATGGATGGGATTAGTATTGGTGTCAGCCTTAGCATTGGTATTGGTATTGGGGCTGATATCGTAGGACTAAATTTCTCACTATTTCATCCTATTTTATTTTTGGATTATATATAATTGTTATGGAACTCATATAGTTATGGATTTATTGGTTTGACTACTGGTTGGGTTCAAATGGTTAGACTCTATTATATCAGTCTCGGTAATAGAACTATCCCAGAGTTTGTAAATTTGATAGTTATGCTATCTTGTTATATGCTCAAAATTCAGCCAACTCAGGGCAGGCGACTGGAGGTTGAGTTTGGTAATGGGGGTGGTCTCCAGTCCCGGTCGGACTTGGGACGCCCATTTCAACAAGGCCCCAGATTAGGTCATATCAGGTATATTATATATTTTGAGATTCTTTACACTATTGGGGAGGTGAGTTATGAGTTAGCACTGCCCCCAGATTTATCAATTGTTCATCTAGTTTTTCAAGTTTCTATGCTTCAGTGTTATTTTTAGGATGAGCCTCATGTCATTTGCTGGGATTTAGTTCAGTAGGATGAGACATTGTACTTTATCGATGATCCCATCATTGTTTTAGCCAGAGATATTAGGCGGTTGCATTCTAAAGATATTCTAGTGGTTAAGGTCCTATGGAGACATCAACCTGTAGATGAGGCTAGTCGGGAGGTTGATCGATATACGCAGTAGTTATCCTATCTTTTCACTAATTTGGGCATTTCTATTTCCTATAGTTCAAGAACGAAATACTCTTAGTGGTGGATGATGTAATGACTTGAATATTGGGTGATTTTTGTGAATTATTCATTCTTTTATGATTTGATAATTTAACCCCTCCCCGGAGTTGCTTTGTGTTATTTTTGAGGTGTTGAGGATGATATGCACTATTCCTAATGCATTTTGGTGTGATTTATGCGAGTAAGCAATTTTGGATGTTAAAAATACTTTATAGTTGACTTTGGTCAGCATTTGTTATTCTATGTGTCAGATGGCAAAATGGACTGCGCTAGCAGATCTGGAACATTAATTTTAGGTTAGTAACATGGTTGGGGTGGTTTTACAGCATTTGTATCTCATTTTGACCCTCGATTCAAAAATTAGTAAACTTGAGTTTGGGGGGTCAAATTTGTGAAAATGAAGTTTTGTCAAAAATTTGATATCACCTTTGAGTCTAGAGTGTCGAATTTGATAGGGTAGAATAGTTCGTTTGCATTCTTTGAATTTTGGATGAATTCCGAGGGGTCCGCAGAAACTTGGAATTCTCCAAGTCTCCAATTGATGCACTATTTAATTGGTGATCTGCTTAAGTAGGTTTTGGGTGCTTAAGCGGCTAACCAATCACTTCAGTGACCTAGCTTGTCCGACGACTGTCGCTTTTGCAACCTTGGGTCCACTTGGGAGAATATTGCCTAAGAAATACTTGGATTTCTTAAGCGACATGTGCAACCTTGGCAGGTGTCGCTTAAGTAGCACTAGGCCACTTTAGCGGCCTAGTGTGTATTTAACCGATGCTTGGGTGGTTGAAATAACCCTTTTTTCTCAAATTTTCACCATTTTTTAACCCTTGCAACTTTGGGTTTTAGAGTTTTGGGTGATTTCTTCGATTTTCACGCTTGGGTAAGCTCCAAATCCCTATTTCATTTATTATTCTTCGATTCTTATCATTTAAAGCTTGTTAAAACAAACTTTCAAAAGTGGGATTTGGGGATTTTGCCCCAAAAGGCCTAAATTCGTAATTGTTCTATTCAAACCCCAACTTCAACCTATTTTCACTTGGGTTTTTTTTTGTGGCTTTCTTTATCATGGATAATATACTTTTGAACTAAAATTCTGATTTTACCCTTTTTTTTGAAAACCCATTTTAGGGGTCATTTTGACCATAATCTAAAAATGGTTAATATTGGTATCATTGGCTTCGTTTTGATATGTAGATTCTATATCTGTATGTTTTAATTAATTTAGAGTTTATTCGTAAGGGGAAGACTCTATGTTGAAGGCTTTTAGATCTCATTTTCTTCGTTTGAGATAGGTTATGGCATAGATTTCTTCAGATTGTCTGGGTAGCTAATATTAATAAAATTATGTTTTAGATGTGGATATTAATCATGGGAATAATTTTACTACTATTTTGATCCTATGTGGGGCCTATGTTATTTTTATTTGGTGGTTTTGAGATATTAGTTACTATGTGTGATTGTTGAGACTTATATCATGTTATTGGCCTGGTATCTATGTAATTAGTTGTTCTCTTCTTGGTGAAAACTGTCTAAATTGGGAATTATGTGGTATCAAATGGCATATTATGTTATATCTTACTCCATTAGTATATAAATTATATTGGATCACAAATGGTTGGTTTATTTAGTGGAGTTTTGGTTCAAATGCTTGGTATAATGGTCGGATTTGGAAATACTCATTTGGGTTGGTTGTGAATATTACATCCTAATATCATATACATTAATGAAACACTGGTACCACTATGGAAATATCAGCTTTTTCTTACAGAAAAATATGACATCTTTAAGAACCCTCTATCGATTTATGCATCAGATAGGAGTTATGGATACCAATTGGTATTGGTTATTGGATTGTGTTTGGGTTGATGACCCTCTATAGGTCCTACCTTGAGAGCACAGTTTGTTAGGTGTATATGGAGTTGTACCATAACCTCGTGTATCATATTATTATCATCTTTATTGCATTTTATATATTGTCATATTTTGTGCTAGATTTTTTTTCTTGAATTGATATCTATTTATTTCTGTTTCATTCTCGTACATGTATTTGATATGTATCTGTACTATAAATTTGTTAGTGGAGACTGTGTGGGATAATGGTTGGGACATTTTGTGATTGCAAGTGACGTGCCCATAGTGTGTATTTTATATACTTTATGTTATACTTTGCTCAATTGGCCTATGATACCTACTAAGTACAAGTGGATGGTACTCACCCCTACTGTGCTCTTTTGGTGCAGATCCAGATATGAGTATACTACAGAATAGCTGACTCAGGTAGTGTTTCGAGTGTTCTTTAAGGTAGCAATTGGTCTATGTCTCTAAAGTTGATCTACTACCTCATCTTATTTAGTTTATGTCTTGTTTTTGTACTTAGAGACATATTATGTTCCTTTTGGACTATCAGATGTATATTTTTACATCGAGATATATTTAGTTTGCACTTATACTTTGACAACAGATTTTGGGAGATTTATGGAATTTTATTATGTATTTTTCCGTTATTATTATATATGTCTAGTTCATCTTTTTTCTAAAAGTCTTACCTTTGGTTTTGGTGGTGTTTCCCCCTTTCATATCAGTTTGGGTGATAGGATTACTTGTCAAGGCTTACCACGACAAGTGCCATCATGGCCCTTGATTTTTGGGTTGTGACAACAAAAATATTGTTGTTGTTGTTGTATGAATAAAGACAATGTTGAGCTTGTTTCCAAGTGTTTGTATTGCCAGCAAGTGAAGCATAAATATCAGCGACCGAGTGGTACTATACAGAGGATGTTTTTTCCTTAGTGAAAGTGGGAACGGATCACTATGGATTTTGTTTTTGGTCTACCCTAACTTTGAAGGAGTTTGATTTTATATGGGTAATTATGGATAGGTTGACTAATTCTGTGCATTTTATACCTGTGAGCCTAAGTTTAATGTGAAGACGATGGCTAAGATATATATTCGAGAGATTATTTGATTGCATGGTGAGATTATTTAGAGTTTTATGAAGAGTGAGTTGGGAACTCAACTTGATATGCCCTCAGATGGATGGCCAGCCAGAGTGGACCATTTTGATGTTAGAGGACATGTTTCAAGTGTGTGTTATGGATTTTGATAGTCATCGGGACCAATAATTTCTATTAGCGGAGTTCACCTACAACAACATTACCATTTCAGTATTCACATGGCGCCTTTTGAGGCTTTGTATGGGAGAAGGTGTATATCCCCGAAGGGATGGTTTGATTCAATTGAGGTTAGGAATTGGGCCACCGATTTCTTAGTAGACTCACTGGATCTAGTTTTATTGATTCAATAGAGGTTGTAGCTACATTGAGTAGGTAGAAGAGTTATGCCAACCATCGAGTTTGTGATGTAGTATTCATGCTTGGTAAGTGGGATTTATTAAAAGTATCACCCATGATAGGTGTGATGATATTTGGAAAGAAACAAAAGATTAGTCCCGAATTTATTTAGACTTTTTAGATTCTTAAAAAGTTTGGAGATATGGCATATAGGCTAGATTTGCTTTCACATTTATCATCTATTGATCCGATATTCCATGTTTTCATATAATACTGTCCAGATGATTTACATGTGATTCAGTAGGACTCAGTTGTATTGGATCATGACTTGCCCTACGAGGGGTGCCCATTGCTATTCTAGATAGGCAGACTAGGAAGTTAAAGTCTAAGTATATTGATTTTGTAAAAGTCCAGTGGAAATATCACCCTATCAAAATGTCCACATAGGAGGTTGAATTCCATATGCGGATTAGATACCCCCAGCTTTTTACTGATTCAGGTACCTTATTTGCCTTTTTTGAAAATAGACTTGTGTTTAAGTGGCGGATAATGTAACAATCCTTGTTGTGATTTTTAGCTTCTGCCATATTTTGACTATTTTACCTTTTTCTGCAGTCGTTATATGTTATTCATGAGTTATGGGGTTGGTTGGCACAGTCTTTGAAGCATTTAAAAGTGATGTAAGTGTGTTTGAGCTTTCGAGAAGCCTTTAAAATGTTTAGTTTTACATTTGTCAATATTTTGTGATTCGAGCATTAGATGATTTCCATTAGATTTGAAATGTTGATCTTGGGTTAGTAGCATAGTTGGTTTGGGTTTCCAGCTTTTACATTTAGTTTTCACCTATTGCAGGATAAACTAGTTAAACTAGCTTAAAAATAACCTCTTTTCATAAAATTGATGGTTCCATTGAGTTTGAAATATCAAAATTAATCTAGTAGCTTTATTAAATAATTTTTGTTGGGTCCCAAAGAAATCACAAGGGTTCAATCGAGACTATTCATATCCCAAACTATCGGTGTAACTTTTTGGTGCACAATAAAATCCTTTTCCATGTTCGCAAGCCCATGGTCGCGATTGAGGAGAAAGAAATAATTTTTCATCGTGAATGTGACTATAGAACCATGTTCATGAAGAGTCGCCTAATTCTTTCATTGTGATTAGGAGGTAGTGACCGCATTTGCGAAGGGATAAATGGTCCAAGTCTAGGTTAATATTCATCCTGCTCGTGATGGTTTGACCGAGATCGCGGGTTTTAGGTCAGGTCGGTCTTTGCATTTGTCACCTGAGGATCGTGTTTACAAACAACAAAATATGCCTGGACAGAATTTAAATTATTTTCCCTTCCAAAACCGTATTTTCACCATTATAATACTTTGGAAGCTTGTCTCTTGGTAAAGAGAAATTTCACCAATCTTGTATAAGGAATTCGAAACTCCTATTTTCATCATTTCCTATTGATTTAATCTTCAAAAGAACTTCAAATCTTTAATTTCAAACTTGAATTTTGGTGCTTTCATTCAGTAAAGTATTAAATTGGTTTTTTATATGTTAAGATCGATTTCAACTCATTTTTTATTGGGTTTTCAAATTTAGAACCCCCTTAGTATTAAGAATATGATTCTTAAATAAAATTTAAATTTCATCGTTTTCAATTCAGAGTTAATTTTTGAACTATTTTTTTGATTCAAAATGAGTGTTGCTAATATGGGTATCATTAGACTCATTTTAATGTTTAGATTGTATTTTGATAGATTTGATTTATTTCAAAGAAACTCATAAATGAAAGGCTCTGTGTTGAAGAGTCCATGCTCGTATTTTGAAATTTCAAGGTAGGTTATGGCTTAACTTTCTTCTTACTGGAGTAGATAGTTAACCATTCATTTAAAATATTCTATGGATTGGGGATTGCACCGTGAGATTCATATTTTGAGATAGTTATTAGATTGTGTTGATCATGTGAGTGCTTATTTAAATATTTTTGTTGACTTGAGATAACATTATTTTCGTGATGCCCTAGTTGGGGCCTATTTGAGCATCATAATTGACTTGATATGTAATTATCATGGTGATACCAAAGCGTGGTTTGATATTGGTCTTGTTTGAACATTATTTGTCATCTCTTTTGTTATGATGCTTAAGTGAGGCTTGTATTGCAACTATATGTCATCCTTGATTATTTGTTACTGTGGTGCAATGCAACGGCTTGCATCATGATTTATTGACATATTGAGGAGATTTGAGCTTATTTGACACGATCATTGAATTAATTCATTATGTATAATATTTTATTGGTTGTTGAGCATGTATACTCATATCATTCATCTATATACATACATGGAATTGGTACGATAGAGACACATTAATTTTTGAAAAATAAATTGAAACACTTTATAAAATCCTTGACCAAAGATTTTACTGACAAGGTTGATTGAGATACGAGATTGAGATTGTGGACGTTTATGGGTTGAAAACCACTCATGGGTCCTTCCCTGGAATTTTATTTTCAGAACATATGTATGAAGCCATGTGATGGTTACCATGAGATGGCTTACGTTATTATCATCCCACTACATTTGCAATGCATTGCATCATATGCACTTTTAATTATGTGTTTGTGTTTGTGTATTTAGCCTTGTCTTACATATTCATATATTTTTTTCTTATATAGATATTATACTTGTAGAATAGCTAGTAGATATGATTTAATCACCATTGGGAACTTTTTCGTATGTAGGTGGAAGCGTGTTAATAATATTCTTGTCTTGTTTTCTACTTTGCTCAGTCGGCCTATGATACCAACGGAGTACAAGTAGATGAAACTCCTACTTTTATGCCTTTTAGTGCAAATCCCTATATGAGTGTAACTGACAGTAGCTGATTTTTGTAGTGAAAGTTGAACCTGAGTACTAGTGAACTACACTTTTTTATCCTCGTTCCAGCCTCCATCTATCCTTTATATCCTTATTGATATTCAAAGACAGTAATCTATTATCAAATTTAGTATTGGCTTAGATGCTCTTTATATGAATGAACTAGGTTTTAAGATCCGATTGTATTTTTATTCACATGTTTCAGATTCTATGATTATTATGGTCTGACTTCGTCCTAAAATTATCGTATTGCTTTAATTATTCTTCTTCTTTTTTCATATTTTATATTTGTTACAGATCTTCGACTTACCTACCAAGGTTGGGTCGAGATAGGTGTCATTATTACGTCGGTTTTAGCGTTGTGACACATATTAGGATTACAATAGAAGTTTTATTAACTTGTAAATAGGTTTGGGGACGGGTATGTTAGATATGGATGAAGTGCTTCAACCTTTCTTGACACTACACTATTTTTGGCTCTACTATTTAACCCTCTTTTTGCTTCCCCTTATTCGCATTTTGTTTTTCCTCAAATTTTGGGTGTGGTTTCTATTTTTGAACTCATTTTTTTATCAAGATTTATTCATTTTGCACTTTTTTCTTTTACTTTTTTGCACACAGACCACACTTGAATCCATTTTTGATTGGTATCTTCTTCTTCATACCTAATTTTCATTTGCGCACCCCTACGATAGCCACCCTAAACTTAGTCAATTTTCTTGAGCCAAGTTATATAATGTCCAAGAAGGGACAAGGTCCAAAGCCAGTTCGTTATAATTAAAATGGAAAAATGAATGACTTATGCTCAAAATCAGAATAAAAGGATATCTATTCCATTTGGTAGGACATTTAGACTATAATAGACTGTTCAATAATGACCTATGATCATTTTGTCATGACCCAAAAAGAAAAGGATCATGATGACACTTGTCGCAGTGAACCTTGAAAAGTAAGCCTATCAGACAAGCAGGTAGAAATGAGAAATGATTCTTAAATTCCAAGGTAAGACTTCAAGAACAAAGCTGAACCATAAAAGTACAGTAAATATGGAAAGGAACATAGCCAATAACTATACGATAACTCCCCAAAAACCTAATGTTAGCAATGTAAAAACATACTAGTACAACTCGAATACAAATGAAATATTTAAGATATCCACAATAGGACAAACTCTACCTCTAAAATGCAAGCAAATATATCAACTAAAAAGGTTCTCAGAGCCTCCAACAACCTCAAAAGGATCCATTCGATACTAGAAGGGTAGCTATTCTTATATCGTCCAAGAACTGGTTAGTTAGCTCTGACTGACCGTCAGTCTAGCAGTGAAATTCTAGATTAAGATCAGCCCGAGTAGTCAATTCCACTTGAAAGGTTTTCCAAAAGTGAGAAGTGAACATAGAACCTAAATCTTCAATGATAGACACTGGCACACCATGCAGTCACACAATTTCTCAAATGTAGATATGGGTCAACCACTCAAAACTGAAAGAGACTTGTAACGGGAATAAAATGTGCAGACATGGTTAATCAATCCACGATGACCCAAACACTATTCTATCCATAAGAAGTGTGAGGCAATCCGGTCACAAAGTCTATAGTGATCCATTCCCACTTTCACTCAAGAATGGGTAATCTCTTAAGAAATCCACCAGGTATCAAATGTTTGGCCTTGACTTGCTGGAAAAAAGTCAACGAGCTACAATATTCGCTAAATCATTCCTCATACCACCCCACCAGTAATACTGTCTCAAGTCATGATACATCGTAGTTATTCCCGGGTTGATGGAATACCTAAAATAATGTGCCACCTCCAAAATCAATCTAATCCAATCACCCACTTTTGGCATATAAACTTGGCCCCCAATCCTCAAAAACCATCAAAATCAAGTAAGGCTACCTTAGCCTCACCACTTAACGCCTTATCTTGAATCAACCTCAACCTAACATCGTCAAACTGATGAACTCGAATCTTCTCCATCAAAGAAGACCTAGCCTCTACAAATGCCAAAACATACCCAGTTTTCAAAATATCAAGCTTAACCATTTGGTTAGCTAAAGATTGAACCTCCAAGGTGAAAGGCCTTTCTTAGGTCAAAAAATATGGCAAGCTACCCATGATAGTCGACTTTTGGCTCAAGATATTTGCAACCACATTAGATTTGTTCGGATGATAGAGAATATTCAAGTTATAAACCTTAAGCAACTCAAGCTAACAACATGCCTCATATTAAGATCTCAATAGGTAAAGAAGTACTAAAGGCTACGATGGTAAGAGAAAATCTGACAATGGACTTCATAAAAGTAGTGCCTCTACAACTTCGAAGCAAAAATGACCATGCACAACTCCAAATCATTAGTAGAGTAATTCTTCTCATGGGGATTCAATTGACGAGAAACATAAGCAATCAGCTTACACTCTAGCATCAACGCAATACCAAACCGAACACCTGAAGCATTACAAAAGAAGGTAAAACCCACGCCCTTCTTAGGCAAAGTCAAAATAGGAGATGAAGTTAAGAAATCCTTGAGCTTTTGAAAGCTTGCCTCAAAAGCATCAAACCACTGAAAGGAAATCTTTTTTTGAGTAAAATTGGTCAGTGAAGCTGCTATAAATGAAAAACCCTTAATAAAATACTAATAATAGCTTGCCAAGCTAACAAAACTCTGAATATCATTGGGTGAACTAGGTCTAACCCAATCAGGATAGTCGTAATCTTAGCTGGATCAACCATGACACCTTCCTCAGTCACCACATGACCCAAGAAAGAAATGTACTCAAACCAAAACTCACACTTGGAGAACTTGGGATACAACTTTTCACCCGTCTATCTCTAAAGCACAATCCTTAAATACTACTCGTGCTTAGCTTCACTCATGTAATAAACCAAGATATCATCTATAAATAAAACAACAAAGGAGTCGATATATGATCAAAACACCTGAATCATCAACTCCATGAACGCAGTTGGGGCATTGGTGATACTTGAATCTCAAATCAATCTTCAAAAATACTTTGACATCCTAAAGTTGATTGAACAAATCATTAATATGATGAAGAGAATACTTATCTAAATGGTTACCTTGTTTAATTGATAATAATTGATACACATTTGCATACACCCATCCTTCTTCTTCATAAAAAAGACATATACACCCCAAGATGATACACTATGTCTAATAAATACCTTATCCAATAACTTCCACAGTTGATCCATTAATTTCTTCAACTTGACTGGGCCATCCTATAAGGAGGAATAGAAATAGGCTTGGTGATCGGATCAACATTAATAGAAAAATCAATATCTCGATACGGAGTCATACCAGGAAAATCTATAGGGAAAATATCCATGAACCTACAGACAACACGAACAGAATCCAAAGAAAGAGGTGAAACAACACTAGTATCACAAATATGAGCCAAAAAAGACAAGCATCCCCTCTTAAAGAATCATTGAGCCCGAACATAAGATATAACCTTATTAAGACCTAAATAAAGGACATCCTCCCAAGTTATTCACCACACACCCACCAAAGCTAAGATCACAGTCTTAACATAAAATCTGTGATGGAAAAATAATAAGCCAACCAATCCATACCTAAAATAACATCGAAATCAACCATATCTAACACAAGGAAATCTACCCAATTCTTATTCCCAGAGAAAGTCACAATGTATGACTCGTACACCCAATCAACCACTAAAGAATCTTCTACTCGGTAGATACATAAATTGGCATGGAAAGGGGCTCAATATTAGAATCAAAACCCAAGTAACAATATACAGACACATGGGAAAAAGTTGATCATGGATCAAATAACATAGATGCAAATCTAAAACAAATGGGGATGATGCTTATGATCACAACACCAGTAGACTATCCCACTGGTCTTAAAGGTATAGGATAGCACTATTTGCGACCACTAACTGGATGAGTAGCCTCACAACCACCACCACAAGCATGATTAGCTCTGTGTCTCGTACCTCTAGTAGAACCTTTTCCTTAAATAACCAAAATAGGAGTAACTCTAATCATACGGTGGGATAATAATTGTCTAAATGGCCAATCTAATCACACATAAAGCAACCTTTATGGCTCGACTCAATAGAAAAAAAGTACCTTAGGCCTTAATGGCCACCTTAAACTTCTATACCAGAAGTCTCACTACCCAAACTTTATAAGGTTGCCTGCACCGATATATTATGATACCCATGAGAACCTTTAAAATCTCTACCTTGAGAAGTATGACCTCTGAACTCAACAAAATGGTGCACCTTATTAGCGCCTCCCTGAGATGCTTACAGTATACCCTCAGTCATCTTAGCATGATCTACTATACTCCAAAAGGACATTCTAAATACAACTATCTGAGATATAAAAAACTGAAGAGAGCCCTTCTCCAAGCAATTAAAATTATTTTTCATCTAATCCCTCAGACTGTAAGGCACAAATATCTCATAAAAGGCATTAGGAAATTGATCCTAATCCATCTCAGTAGAATAAAGAGGTCTGTAACTAAATAGAGACCTTCACCAATCTCTAATAGCATCTCGCAACTCATAAGTAGTATAAGTGACCCTATGTAACTCCAGCAAACCCAAGATATGCATCTTCTCATGACAGTCAATCAAGAACTTGTAGGCATCTTCACCTATAGAACCACTTAATCTAGAATGACCAAAACTAATAAATATCTCAAAACTTTTCTAATCCTCAAAAGACATAACTATACTCGCAACAAGAGGAGACATAATAAATTTGGCAGGTTGGGATCCCATTTGAGGGGGTAACATAGATGAAGGTTGAACTCCTAATCTAGGAACACCATATTCACTATCGATATTAATGGAGAAATAATACATGATATCTGAGGAGTACCCAAAATAAAAGTAGGTGCCATAGAAGATCTAAATTAAGGGCTGAAGGAACACCTTGCATAACCAAAACAATAACCCTCTAAGTAGGTCAGGAAATGCCCAACAACCCCTCAAAAACTATGGCAAATGAACGTTGAGGAACTGGAACTAAAACTACACCCCAACATGCTCAACCTAAGGCTGAGGGGAGAGTCCCCTAGAACTCCCTCTAGATGGGGATAATCCACAGGCCTGTTCACCCCCTTTAGTTAGTCCACGACTCAAACATCTCCCTCTGTGCAAAGGCTCTACATCTCTACTCTAGCAGTATCTATTTAACACCATCTATAAAGGCAGAGTGAAACACAACTTAAATCAAAAGGTATAAATGAAAATTCTAACTAGAAGGGATAAAATGTGGGGGGTTTCTTCAAGACATCTTATAGCCTCTCAAAGATAGATATAGATGTCTATATATAGATCCTCAAGACTCTATTAGACATTTCATTCCTACACTATTAAGACTAATGAACCTAGCTACTCTGATACCAATTTGTCATAACCCAAAAAGCAAAAGGTCATGATGGCAAAAACAAAAGGTCATTATGGAACTTGTTGCAGTGAACCTTGACAAGTAAGACTATCATACAAATTTATACAAAAGGTAAATGATACTTAAATCCCAAGGTAAGGCTTTTATAATAAAGCCAAATCATACAAGTATAATAAATTTAGAAAGAAACATAGACAATTACAATACCATAACTCCCCAAAACCTGATTTTAATAGTGTAAAAACATGTCTAGTACCACTCGAATATAAATAACATACTTAATATGTCGAAAAAGGATAAACTCTGTTACTAAAATACATGTAAATATAATAAAACACCCTGGGTTTTAACCCTTAGAGAGATGTCCTTATTTTTGGCTTTTAGACATTATATGATTTGGGGTACTAGTCATATAATAGGGCACATATCAGGTGGCCCAATCATATATTGTCTACTGGGGTGGTGTTGGGTGGTTGAGTTTTTGAAATAGGTACGACTAGGTGGGTATGAGTCGTATGGTTGGTGATGGGTTGTTGGTTTGCGTTTCCTACACTTAATTTGAAAATTAGTAACTTCACTTGGATTTGAGTATGAGTGGCTCACTATAAGTTATGAGGATAGGGTACGAGTCATATAGTCCAACAAGTATCTTGGATAGTGTTCAACCCCTCATGATTCTTCTTAGGGTACAATTTTATGGTACTAATCATATGGTTAAGTATAGTTTGGATTAGGTGATCGTATGATGGACAGTGTTATGGTCCAAGGTAAGGCCTAAGTTATGAATGGTGGGTACCACTCACATGGTAGTATACGATTGGTATAGGGTGGTTGTACCATCCTATGGGTAATTTAAGTAGTTTAATTTAGGGGTAATCTGGATATTTTCCATCTTAACCTCTTAAGGTCCCATGACTTATAACCCTCTTTGGATATTATTTAACCTATTTGCAATCACTCAAACTCTTTTAAAACACTCTCAAATTCTTTCTAAGGCTCTTAGGTTATGAAAGGAAAGGGTTTCATCAATAGGAGCAAATTAGGACTTACAAGGGTGATTTATCTCCATCATTTTCTTAATCTAAGGCATGCACTCCTCCCTCATTATTATTTCTAACTAAAGTCATGTTTTATAAATTCTTTCATGGTATAAATGTTGTTTGGTATTGGGTTTTCAAATATATATTGGGGGTTTTGGTTAAAATGGTTGGTTATGGCTTTCTCATGTCTTTTACTTATAGTTTTAATATTATTATAATGGTTTGAACATTTGGTTGCATGGGAGTGGTTAATTAGGACTTGGTTTGGGCTTTGTAAACACTATGCCCCCAACCTATTTGATAAAATGCCTATGAGGATGCTTTTCGTTAAATTATTGGACTTTCATTAAACTATGCATGGTATAACTTGTCAATGGAACCCTAAATGGTATAAATGGATTAAATGGTTTAGAATGGGTAAATGGTAAGGTCTTATTAGTTATGGTTGGTCTGATTAAAATCCTTGTGGGTGCGAAGGAATCCCCTAAGAAAACATAAGAATAATCACTGGTGGGGTACATAGGATTCCCCCAAGTCAACTTGATAATCTATGGGTACATGGGAATCCCTTCATCTTAAAAATGATAGCTAAGGACATTACATGTAAGCTATAGTCGGTATGATGATACCATTACTTATAGCCTTGGTTAATAATATATGGTATAATGGTTGGGTTGTGTTGTAATAATTTTAATTGGGCAATAATGATGGGGTGTGATATATAACCATGAAGGCGTGTGTAACACCCTAATTTTCTAAACTAAAATGCTACACAGTGCTTATGATTCCAAAGGTCCACAAGCTAACCCATGACTAATATCTGTACCTGTACACTGCATAATATACTTGTAAAATGTAGAAAACATGAACAATAGGCCATAAGGTTAAAATGAATGAAGAAACTATCAAAACATGACATCCATGTAGGTAGAAAATACCCAAAACAACTGAATCTGAACTAAATCTGAAAACCTTTAAGTACTGTCTGAATAAGGAGTTGAAGCAACATGTATCCAACTAACTCAATAAATTGAAGACTAACTGAATTAATAAATGAATAAATAAAGTAATATCATCCTCGAATGAAGAGGACTCACTGCAACTCTGTGTGCTGAATGCGACTGCTACTGCTGGTCTGAAACTCGTATCTCTTAACCGATGGTCTAATATGAAAGGAAATAACCATAGCACAAATGCATTAGTACAACTGGAGTACTAAGTATACGAGTGAGGTAGGCTAATATGAAGGGTTTACATGCATGAATAATGCTAACTGACTAACTGATATGAACGTAAGAGTGCAAACATACATACATAGTAACTGAGGTCGTGAGTACGTGATAGCTAAATCTGTATGCTAATACATGGCTAAAAATGTAGTTCTAATAGCATGAGGGACTGTATCTGACAGTCCTAAATCTGATTCAATTGTCTGAGTTTCGTACTATAACTGAGATTTGACTGTATCTAACAGTCCTGGTATACGGATATCTGAAGAACTATCTGAGTTCTTTTATTGAGACTGAGTCTAAAACTGTGGGAGGTTGTTGTTTAACCGATATGCCCCATGTATGCTAAAGTTGTTGAACTAGGGCCCAATTGCTGCCCTGATTAGAATGGTATCAATACCGTGCCATGGTAAAGACATGCTGTGAGTGAACCTCAAATCTGGTAGTGTCCTTAAAAGAGAACGATGAATGTCCACCCTATCAACCCTCAAGATGGTTGTGTTGATGTCTCAACCTATGCTGGCTACATAGTCCTGGAATGCAAGGATTGGTTCTAAGAATCACACCTTCATCTAAAGCAGGTGAGCTCTCATCTTTGAGTTCACTTGGTGCTAACTCCTAGTCCCATCTGAAGAGACTGAACATGACTTAACTGACTATACATGCACTGGGTTTACTGAATTTTCGTTAAGTGACTGAATAATACTGATAACTGACTGAGATCATAAGGTTTTTGAACTTTCCTGAGTCATATGCCTGACTAAATTCTATGGAATATGGCTTGACTGAAGATATCATGACAACATGACATAGCTCTAAGAACACAGCTATAGTTTCGGGTACGAATACCCCCAGGACTCGATAGAAGAAAACTGACACACATGACATGACTTGATCACAAGATTTGAGTCCATAATTCATAATATCATAAGTAAGGGATAGCGTACTTCTTGAGTCTATTCAACATCTCAAACATGGCAGGGAAAGCATGGATACATTTCGTGTACATGTTCTATAATTCCATTATCACACATGCTTTACACCGCAACAATTGCAATACATAAATAGCATGGAATTCATATTGAGTGTATAGATAATATGGACTTGTCATTTAGGTATCATAAAATCATGTAAATATAGACTTCTAGCATCCTAGACATTTTAACAAACACCTTGCATGCACACCTTGGGCATAGGTTTTCTCAACAAATGTTAATCATCTTGAACCACCCAATTTTATGGGTTTTAACCAGAAACACGCATACTTGATGAAATTCATCTTAAAATAATATTCTGAAGTTTAAACAATGGTTATTGACATGAACAACATCACATAGCAATAAGGAAATTAAAGTTTCTCATTTAAAATCATGGTTTTTGAACTCTATGAACGAAAAGGGTCCGTAGATGAACACTATGCATACCTGACTCAAGGTTCTTCATATTTATGAACTGAAAGGATTTGAAATCCTTTGATTCTTAAAGAAGATTGAGTCTTGGTCTTGAAGATTTAATTTAGGGAGAAACCCTAGTTGTTTGTAGTGAAAGAGTGATGAAAAGTGGCTGAAATCAGGTGTAATTGGATTTATATAGACAAGTGGTACGTTACCAAAATACCCTTGTTAAAATGACCTGGAAATAAACTGAACGTGGCATGTGATGGTCCAACTGATGATCCATTAGACTCTTGGTGGACCGTCATTTAGGCCGTCAGACGTTGACCGGAAATGGGTTCACTGGATAAGGGTTGATAGTGTGCGTGACAGTCCGTCAAATAACTGGTGATCCGTCAACTCGTCTGTCACACCATATCTAAAATTTAGCTCAACTGGCATAGCTTTGATGGTCCAAGTGGTTGTCCATCACTAATTGGATGGTCCATGAACTTGGACATCAGGCCTTAAAAAAAATGGGGCCCTTTTACCTTGGAAATGACAGTCCAAGTGGTGATCCGTCACTAGTTTGACGGTTCACCAACTGGGTCGTTGCACCTGGGCGATTCTGACAGTTCTGAGTAAAAACTCCATAACTCCTTCGTCTGATGTCAGATTTGGACGAAATTGGTATCATTATAAAGCCAACTCAATCTTAAAAATACTGCATGTACAAAAACAGATTTGCATTTCAAAGTAAGTCATAGTATTTTTAGATGATTTCTAGATAGGAAAAGGAACGGGTATTACAGTATCTCCCCCTTGAGAACATTCATCCTCGAATGAAACTGACTGGGAGGGGAAAAATAATCTGAACATGAATAGTTGGAACATGATCTCATGAGTGACGAACTGTACATAGCATACTGATAATGCATATCTGATGCATGGATAACTGATACATGAATATATAACTGAGCAATCTGATAAACTAATTTTCTCACAGTGCAAATGCATAGCTGATGCATGATTAAATACTGTACCGACATATGAATGCATATATGAGTACGCAATGGCAATAGATACCAAGTTTATACTAAATGCTGAACGTGAAACTGAATAAGCTTAAGAAGTACTGTTACCTTGAGCTTGATCCAAATTGGCGGAGAAAAGGTGATGGTACTTCGTAAGCATATTTTCTTCTGTTTCCCAAGTAGCTTCCTCATGAGACTGATTTTGCCAAAGAACTTTGACTAGAGGGACTTCTTTGTTCCTCAATCGACAAGTCTGATAGTCTAAGATTTCAACTAGAATTGCTTCATAAGAAAGGCTGTTCTGAATGTCAATGCTCTGAATAGGGACTACAACTGTTGGGTCACCTATGCACTTCTTGAACAAAAAGACATGGAAGACTTGATGGATTGGGGTAGATCTGAAGTCAATTTGAGCTCATAAGCTACCTTACCGAAGAGACTGAGAATTCTGAAGGGACCGACATAGCAAGGACTGAGTTTCCCTTTCTTGCCGAACCTCTTTACTCCATTCATAGGAGAGATCTTAAGATAGACATATTCGTTGACCTCAAACTTGAGATCTTTTCTATGAACATCTGCATAAGACTTCTTTCGGCTCTTAGTAGCCCAAAGTCTCTCAATGATCAACTGAATTTTCTCTAAGGCATTAATACCAAGTCAGAACCTACGACTGAGGCCTCACTAACTTCGAACCAATCGATCGGGGATCTACACCTCCTACCATAGAGAGCTTTAAATGGAGCCATCTGAATACTAGAATGATAGCTATTGTTGTATGAAAATTCAACCAAAGGCAAGTGGTCATCCCAACTTCCTTTGAAATCAACTGCACACGCCCTTAGACTATCTTCGAGAGTCTGAATGGTCCATTCTACTTGACCATCTATCTGAGGATAAAATGCTGTACTGAGATGGACTTGGGTACCAAGATCTTTTTGGAATGCTTTCTAGAAGTAAGAGGTGAACTGGGTACCTCTATCTGAGATAATAGATAAGGGAACACTGTGTAATCTAACCAACTCCCTGATGTAGTGTTTGGCAAAATCCTCAGCGGAGTAAGAAGTACGAACTGGAAGGAAATGAGCTGACTTAGTCATTCTGTCTACAATGAACCAAACTAAATCATGCTGATGACGAGTGCGAGGTAAACCCATCACGAAGTCCATGTTCACTTCTTCCCACTTCCAAGTAGGAATGGTGAACTCCTGCATGGAACCACTAGGTTTTTGATGCTCTATCTTAACCTGCTGACATATAGAGCACTTAGCCACAAAATCTACAACATTTCTCTTTATCCCACTTTACCAATAGATCTATCGCAAGTTGCGGTACACCTTAGTATCCCCTAGATGAATAGAGTATCGCGCACCATGCACTTCTACAAGAATTTGATGCCTCAAGTCATCTACACCTGGAAAGCACAAACGACCCTGACAACAAAGAACACTATCTCCCCCTTCGTAGAAAATCTCAACCTTCTAATTTTTAACTGACTCTTTTAGATTAACAAGGCTAGAATCTCTGTCTTGCTTTTATTTTATCTCGAAAACTAGAGATGACTTTGAACTACTCTAGACACATACACTACCCTCTGAAGAGTCGACTAAGAGAACGCCTAGTCTGGCAAATTGATCGATTTCCTGAGCTATTTTTTTCTTGCTATCCTCAACGTCAGAAATACTACACATGGAGAGTCTACTGAGAGAATCGGCTACAACTTTGGCCTTGCCCAGATGGTAAAGAACACTCATGTTATAATCCTTCAGGATCTCTAACCACCTTCTCTAAAGAAGATTGAGATCTTTCTGAGTAAAGACATACTGGAGAATCTTATGATCTGTGAAGACATCTACATGAACTCCATAAAGATAATGCCTTTAAATATTTAAGGAAAAGATTATGGCTGCTAACTCAAGATCATGAGTAGGATAATTCTTCTTATGTGTCTTTAATTGTCTGGAGGCGTAGGCTATGAGCTTACCATGCTGCATAAGGACACAACCTAAACCTACTCTAGATGCATCACAATATACCACAAAACCGTCTGAACCATCTAGAAGGGTTATAATAGCCAGCCAAACCCAAGAAACTCCTGATATCTGATGGAGAGACAGAGCGAGTCTAATTCCTTACTGCTTTGGTTTTTTGAGGATCTACTCTAATGCCATCACCGGAGATAATGTGGCTAAGGAATGCTACTAATCATAGCCAAAATTCACACTTGCTAAACTTGGTGAATAACTGATGATCTTTGAGAGTCTGAAGAACAATTCTAATATGGTCTGAATGATCACGTTCTGTACAAGAGTAGACTAGAATATCATCTATGAAGACTATGACAATCATGTCCAAGTACTGCTTGAACACCCAGTTCATCAAGTCCATGAAATATGCAGGTGCATTGGTAAGAACAACAGACATGACTAGAAATTCAAAGTGACCATACTGAGTATGGAAAGCTGTCTTTAAAATATCACATTCTCTAACTTTGAGCTAATAATAGACTGATCTGAGGTCTATCTTTGAAAATTAACTGGCATCCTGAAGGTTGTCGAACAGATCATCTATTCTGGGAAGTGGATACCTATCCTTGATCATAACTTTGTTGAGCTAATGGTAATCGATACACATTCTGAGAGAACCATCTTTTTTGTGCATGAATAAGATTGGTGCACCCCATGGGGATACACTTGGCCTGATTAAAGCCTTATTTGAGAGATCCTTCCACTGATCTATTAGTTCCTTAAGCTCTGCTAGTACCATTCTGTATGATAGAATAGAGATTGGCTGAGTATCTGGGAGAAGGTCTATGCCGAAATCTATTTCCATTTTGGGAAGAATGCGTGAAAGATCTTTAGGAAAGACATCAGAATATTTATTAACCACTGGGACTAATTTTATACTGGGAGATTCAGAGATGGAATCCTTAATATTCACGAGATGATAAGCACATCTCTTAGATATCATTCTCCTTGCCTGAAGGTAGGAAATAAGCTGACCCCTGAAAGATGAACTACTACCCTACCACTATAAGACAGGTTCATTCAGAATCTAGAACTGAACTATTTTATTTCTGCAATCGACTGTGGCATAGCAGGAATGAAGGCAATCCATGCCAAGAATGACATCGAAATTAGTCATCTCTAATTCAACTAAGTCTGCTAAGGTGACTTTTTGAAATATCACAATCGGGCAGCTCCTATATACCCATCGGGCTATGATGGTTTTACCCACTCGGGTAGAGACTGAAAAAGGCTCTACTAGAATTTTAGGACTAATTCCGAAATCTCCTGCTATAAAGGGAGTAACAAAAGACAAGGATGCACCTAGATCTAGCAAAGTGTAAACATGAACATAGAAAATATGTAACATGCCAGTAACGACACTAAGAGAATTTTGCTGATCCTATCGGGTCTGAAGAGCATATAGTCTGTTTGGCCGTTGCCCACTATTAGTACTGAAAGTGGCACTCTGCTGATTCGGGTGACTAGACTGAGCTGGGGAATCGAGATGTTTTGGCTAACCTGAATAAGGACAATCGTTGATCCTGTGGCTGGGGTTTCAATATCTAAAAAAACATCACTACCGGCTCTGTAAATACCCTTGTCATTCTTACCATAAGTCTGACATAGGGGATTAGCTCGGGCACTACTAACACTGTTCTGATACTTAGAGCCTGGGGCTCTATCTTGGTTACCTTCTCTGAACTTAGGAACTAAAGCACTGGCTATAGAATGAGCTAGAGCAGATGACTTGGGACAAAACTGTGAACATTTTCCTCCTTCAAATTTGGGTGGAGCAAAACTAAAACTGCCTGATCTTGCTCTCTTATTTTGCCTCTCTCTAGTGTTAACCTTCTGCACCTTTATCTGTTGAGCATGGGTCATGAGTCGGGCTAAGGTCATATCGCTGTTCAGCATCGTAGACCTATACTAATTTTCCATACTATCGTTCACCCCTGATGCAAACTTGCTTATCTTAGCCCTATTATCTGCAACCACATGAGGGGCATATCTGGCTAGCTGAGTAAATCTGAGAGAATACTCCCTAACCGTCATGTTTCCCTACCAGAGGTTGATGAATTCAAGAACTTTAGTTTCCCTCAGCTCTTAGGGAGATAATCTGTCAATGAAAGCCATGACAAATTCCTCCCACTCAATAGGACCTGCACCATATACCCTCTCATATTTTCACTATTTATAAAAAGTGTGAGCAACATCTTGGAACTGATATACGGCTAACTTAGCACTATGAACAAAAGTAACACCCATGATGTCAATGACCTTCTAGACTTGGTCAATGAACTCCTGAGGGTCTTCATCAGACTTAAACCCAAAGAAAGCTGGAGGGTTCATTCGGGTGAAGTCCCGAATCCTAGCTGCTGTGGAATTTTCCACTGGATTGGATGGAATACCTGGTGGCCGTTCATTTTGGGAAGCCACAGACTGAGTAAGTATGGTGAATGCGGCCCTAAACTCCGCATGGGAAATATGTTTGCCCAAAGGATATTCGGGCTAAGGAGCTGGCTGGTTTGTTCTCTTTGGAGGCATATTCTGAAATAAGAGAAGGATAGATTAGACTGAGAGTTTAACTTGTGATTATACTTACTATCATGACATGAGTACTAAAAGAAAGGAAAATATTCCTAAAACATCTTATAGCCTCCTACACATAAATGTGCCACACAACACACCCATGTACAAGACTCTACTAGATACGACTTTCAAACTTCCTAGGACTCTATTGAACCTTAGGCTCTAATACCAATTTTGTAATGCCTTGATCTTTTAAACTGGAATGCTACACGGTGCTTATGACTCCGAATGTCCACAAGCTAACCCATTACTGATATCTGTACGTATACACTGCATAATATACTTGTAAAATGCAGAAAATATGAATAATAGGCCATAAGGTTCAACTGAATAAAGAAATTGTTAAAACATGACATCCATATGGGTAGCAAATACCCAAAACAATTGAATTTGAAAACCTTTAAGTACTGTCTGAATGAGGAGTTCAAGGAACATGTCTCCAACCGACTCTGTAAACTAAAAACTAACTGAATAAATAAATAAATAAATCAAGTAATATTGTTCTCGAATGAAGAGGACTCACTACAACTCTGTGTGTTGAATACGACTGCTACTGCTGGTTTGGAACTCGTGTATCTGAACCTATGGTGTAATATAAAAAGAAAGCACCATAGCGCAAATTGGTCAGTACAACTGGAGTACTGAGTATACGAGTGAGATAGGCTAATGCGAAGGGTTTATATGCATGAATAATGCTAACTAACTGATTGATATGAACGTAAGAGTAAAAACATACATACATAGCAACTGAGGTCATGAATACATGATAGCTAAATTTTTACGCTAATACTTGGCTGAAAATGTAGTTCTGATAGCATGAGGGACTATATATGACAGTCCTAAATCGGATGGAGCTGTCAGAGTTTTGAACTATAACTGAGATTTAACTATTGATTTGACTATATCTAAAAGTCATGGTACATGGATATCTGAAGAAATATCTGAGTTCTTTTTACTAAGACTGAGTCTAAAACTATGAGAGGTATTTGTTTAACCGACATGTCCCATGTATGCGAAAGTAGCTGAACTAGGGCCCAATTACTTCCCTGATTGGAATGTGTCAATACTGTTCCACGGGTAAAGATATACTGTGAGTGACCCTCAAATCTGGTAGTGTCCCCAAAAGAGAATGATGGATGTCCGCCCCATCAACCCTTAAGCTGGTAGTGTTGTTGTCTCAACCAATGCTGGCTACATAGTTCTTGAACGCAAGGATTGCTTCTAATAATCACACATTCATCTGAAGTAGGTGAGTTCCCATCCTTGGGTTCGCTCGGTGCTAACTTCTACTCCTATCTGAAGAGACTAAACATGACTTAACTTACTATACATGAACTGGGTTTACTAAATTTCCATTAACTGATGGAATAATGCTAATAACTGACTGAGATCATGAGGTTTCTAAGGTTTCCTGAGTCACATAACTAACTGAATTCTATGGAACGTGGCTTGACTGAAGATATCATAAAAACATGACATGGCTATAGGCACACAGCTATAGTTTCGGGTACAAATACCCCCAGGACTCGATTGAAGGAACTAACACACATGACATGACTTGATCATAAGATTTGAGTCCATAATTCATAATATCATAAGTAAGGGATAGTATACTTCATGAGTCTATTCAACATCTCAAACATGGTAGGGAAATCATGGATACATTTCGTGTATTTGTTCTATAATTCCATTATCACACATGCTTCACACCACAACAATAGCAACACATAAATAGCATGGAATTCATCTTGAGTATATAGCTAATATGGACTTTTCATTTAGGTATCATAAAATTATATAAATATGGACTTCTAGCATCCTAGGCAATTTTAAAAAATACCTTGCATGCACACCTTGGGCATAGGTTTTTTCAACAAATGTTAATCATCTTGAACCACCCAATTTAATGGGTTTTAACCACAAACATGCATACTGCATGGAAATCATCTCAAAATAAGTTTAAACAATGGTCATTGACATGAACAACATCACATAGAAATAAGGAAAACAAAGTTTCTCATTTAATTCATTGTTCTTTAACTCCATGAATGAAAAGGGTCCATAGATGAACACTACGCATACCTAACTCAAGGTTCTTGATGTTTTTGAACTGGAAGGATTTGAAATCCTTTGATTCTTGAAGAAGATTGAGTCTTGGTATTGAAGATTTAATTTAGGGAGAAACCCTAGTTGTTTGTACTGAAAAATAATGAAAAGTGGCTGAAATCGGGTGTAATTAGGTTTATATAGACGAGTGGTAAGTTACCAAAAAACCCCTGTTAAAACGACCTAGAAATAAATTGAATGTGGCATGTGATGATCCGACTAATGGTCTGTTAGACTCTTAGTGGACCGTCATTTAGCCCGTTAGACGTGAACCAAAAATGGGCTTCACTGGATAAGGGTTGACGGTATGAGTGGTGGTCCATCAAATATCTGGTAGTCCGTTAACTCGTCCATCAGACCTTATCTAGAATGTGGCTAAACTAGAATGGCTTTAACGATCCAAGTGGTGGTCCGTCACTAAGTTGACGTTCCATGAACTTGGCCATCCGGCCTTAACCAGGATAGGGACCTTCTACCTTAGAAGTGATGGTCCAAGTGGTGGTCCATAACTAGTTTGATGGTCCGCCAACTGGGCCGTTGCACCTGGGTGATTCTGAAAGTTCCAAGTGAAACGTCCATAACTCCTTCATCTGATGTTGGATTTGGACGAAATTGGTATCGTTGGAAAGAAAACTCAATTTCCATGTAATAGAAAGTGAAATTCTCAAAAATACTGCATGTACAAAAACAGATTTGCATTTTAAAGTAAGTCTTAACATTCTTGAGATGATTTCTAGCTAGGAAAAGGCACGGGTATTACAGTGTGAGTCCAGTAGATGAACACTAGTGATATATTTATCGACATGAGGATTGGTCATGGTGACCATATATGATACTTATGGGGTAAATAAGAATCCCCTATGTATACTTGAATATATGTATCATGGAGAGCGAAGGGTACTCAGGAATCCCCTACTCCTATGGTATCTCCAGTTTATGTGGCTACATATATCGGAGCCTGTTCAGGGGGTTACACTGAACCCAAATAGCCCATAGGTGGTTCTAGGATGGTTAAGCTATACATACGCAGGCTAATAGTTTTAATGGCATGCTAAAGACAACTCGCTTTCCCAACATAGTTATATATATCTATGTACGTATGGTTGTGAATGAATTTGATTGGTTTACTTAGTTTTAAAGGTTGGCATTATTTTATCCTAGTCCTATTTGCATGCTAGTGTTCAGCCATTAACCCATCTTCGGGTGGCTGTATCTTAACATGATATAGGAATTGGGCATTTTACTCCTCCTGCTTAGTTATTGAATTCTGAATTGAAGTGGTGAGCTTTCATATTTTAGATGGCTCCATTTTAAGTTATGGATGTTTTTACATACTTTGTTTTTCATAGACATTGGTTTTGGCAATGGTTAGGAGCATGTTCTAACCGTATATATTTTTACTTTTGGTTAGAGGCATTGTGGAACTACTATAAGGTTTGTATGGGCGATATCGACAGAGGTATTATTCTTAGTATTGTCATTGGTATTGGGAGTGATACCGTTTGACTGTATTTATGATTGTTCCATCCTATTTTTTTTTATTATATATATATATTGGAACTCATTTGGTATAGGATATATGGATTAGTTCATGGTTTTGTTTTAGTTTTAGTTGGATAATGGTTGGTTGGACTTGTTTGGGTTGGTCACGATTATAGAAATATCTTATAGTCTAGAATTATAATAAATGCTATCTAGTTATACATTTGAAATTTATCCACCTCAGGGTATGCATATTTGGAGGCTGGGTTACATAAAGAGGGTGGTCCCAGATCCTGGTTAGAATTGGGATGCCCATTATGATAAGGCGTTGGTTTGGGTCATATAAATTTTGTATCAAAGCGTTAGGTTCATTTCCAATTAGGAGTCCATGAATCAATTTCGAGTAGAGTCTCTTTTAAGAGTGTGGAACTCACCACACTAACAAGAGAGAGGCTACAAGGAATTTAGTAAATGTTTCTTTTCTTTCTGTTCCATTTTCAACCTTGGAGTCGAAGCCCTGGAATCTTCTCTAATTCCTGTTTGTTTTTCTTTCAAATAATGCCGCGATGATATGATGTGCACAGGAACTCCTCTATCCCAACTGAGGATAATGTTGATGAGACACGTTCTACTCAGTGGATCCATACTCGATCTAGGAGTCTAGTCCCTGATTTCTCTAGAGTTCCACCGGTTACTTCTAGTCCTTATTAGGCTTCTCAGGAAAACGTGATGAATGTAGAGTTTCATTAGTTGATTCGTGTGATTGCTCAGTTTATAATTCCTGATGAATCCTCCAATTTTTACTGCTGTTAAGATGGATAAAGATCCTCAGGGTTTTTTGGATAAGATAGAAAAGATCTTTAGGGTCATGCAGGGCATGAATGTGGAAGGGGTGAATTTTGCAGCCTATCAGGTAAAGGATATGGTATACTAATGGTGCGAGTAATGGTCTCATGTAAGAGGTGAGGTTGATGAGTCTTTTCTATGGTAGACTTTCTCTAATATATTTTTAGACTGCTTCATTCCTCAGGAGTTGAGGTAAGAAAAAATGGAGGAATTTGTTAATCTAAAATAGGGGAAGACGTCAATCAAGGAATATACCTTGAAGTTTCACCAGTTGTCTAGGTATGCTCTGGAATTAATGTCTAAGATAAGGGATAGGATAAGAAATTTTACTTCAAGACTATCTCATTAGTTGGTCCTTGAAAGCAAGACTGCCTTACTAATCAAGGGCATGAATATTTCTAGGTTGGTTATTTATATGCATTAGGTGGGGGATGAAAAGAGAAAGTAGGCTAAAGTAGGGGAGAGGTAAGGGAAGAAGTTTAGGTTCTCTGAGTAGGATGGACAACAACAGAGTGGTCGAGATGGTAATAAGTGGCCAAAGAAGAAGTAGAAGAGTTCTGGTTCTTTCTCCACAGCTAGTGCTCCCTACCCAAAGCAGTCGGGAGACAAGTGTCAATAGGGTGGCGATAACTTCAAGGCATAAAGTGCCCAATTTTAGGCTAGTGGGGCTTAATCTGCCTCATTATGTCCTTTTTTTAGGTTCTATTTTCAGTTATAAAGGAGCGTCTTTAATGAAGAGGGGGACAGATGCTTCAAATATGGTCAACTAGGCCATATGCTTCAAAATTTTCAGTTGGTAAGGATGCTTTGGGAGCGAACAAGGTTCTGGTTGCCTCTTCATCTGCTCTTGCACCCAGGGGTGCTTCATATGCATTTGTTTCTGCTTTTGGTACTGACACAGGATAGAACAGGTTATATACTATTACATTTCGATAGAAGTCTGAGGCATTGCTTGATGTCTTGACTAGTATGTTATGACTATTTCTTGTAATTTGTATTATTTACTTGATTCGGGGTCAACTCTATCTTATGCAACCCTATTTATGGCTCTGTATTTTGGTTTTGATTTTGATCCCAAGGTTTTTTAGATCCTTTTTCAATTACTACCCCGGTAGGTGACTCTATGGTTTCTAAAAGAGTCTATAGGAGGGTGTGGTATCTATTGGTAGTAAGGAGGCTTTGGTAGATTTGTTCGAATAAGAAATGTTGGATTTTGATGTCATTCTGGGGATGGATTAGTTTTATTCGTGCTACACGTCCTTAGATTGTCGAACCTATAAGGTTGTCTTTTAGTTCCCTGGTTGTAACGCTCTGAGTCTGTACCCCGGATGCTACATGGTGCTCATAATCCTGAAGGAACACAAGCTAACCCATGACTGGTACCTGCTACAATAATTGAATAATAATATGGTAAATATGCAAAAAGTAGGCAAAAAACTGGCCATAAGGGTCACTACTGTAAATAATACTAGATATAGTATCACAATAAGAAAAACTAAACATCAATATGGAACACTGAACAACTATTTGACAATACTCTAGTCTAGGAAACCTCTAAACTGTCTGAACTGTGGAGTTAATGGGACAAGTTCCACACTAACATCGACTACTGAAAATGAACTAAAATGCTAAAATATATAATAATGTCCTCAATCTATGGGGACTCACCACTAACTCTGTATACTGAGAATCTAAACTGCTAAAGGTGCTCGCGATCTCGTGTGTCTAAACCTATGATATAAGATATCATAGCACAAAAGAAAGGTATGCGTCAATACTCGGAATGTACTTTGATGCTCAATAAAATAGGATGAAATGCATGGGTTCATATGTATGAACAATACTAATTGAATATCACGAGTATGACTGAATGAGAGTACATGTATGAATATGGAAACTGTACTGAGATCGTAATAACATTGAATACTGAATCTGAATAATGATTAACTAATATTTAAGAATATTGATACTAAATTTCTGGTAACTGAATGACTGTATCTGACAGTCTTGATTCTGAGAAACTATACTAAATCCCGTATTGAGCTGAGTGGCTGTGTATGAAAGTCCTGAATCTACAAAACTAAACTAAGTTCCATATTGAGACTCAATCTGAAACTGAGAATGTGGGAAGTAATCATCTAACCAACATGCCCCTTTTCTAACTAATTTGGGGTCCAACCTGTAACCTTAGTTGGATAGGGGTCAATACCATGCCATGGATAAGGACCAGTGCTGTGTCACGCTCATATAGCAGGTAATCTGAACGAGAATGGTGGTACCCTCAACTGGCAGATAGATCACCTCATCAACCCTCAACTGGTTGGTTGATGTCTCAACCTACGTTGTCTAAGTAGTTCTGGAATACAAGGAATGCTTCTAAGGATTTCACCCTCTACTAGAAGGTGAGTCCCCATCATTGGGTTAACTCGGTGCTGAATCCTTCTCCCAACTAAATAGATACTGGAGTGAATTCTAAACTGTACTAGGCTAGACTGAACTGTTACTGATCATACTATATAACTGAACTAAATTAATTTTACTAAACTGAGCTGGACTGATTCGGATTTTATTTTCCTAACTTTTGTAACTGACTGAATTCTACTGATCGAGACATGACTGATTCTACTCTATGACTGACCATGGCTCTGGACAAGTAGCTAAATAGTCAGGATTAAATAGCCCTAGGACTCGATAGTATAATCTTAAAAGACATGGCATAATCTGGAGACATAGTAACTAACTACTTCGTCATCATTCATTCATTTGGGCATTCAAGGAAACACTTGCATACTTGCTAACATGATATAATTTCACTATTCAACTCACACGGACAATTCATCAAACACTTGTGGGCATGATATATGTACATAACACTAAAACAACAGGCGGGCATCCTGATTTAATTCCAATTACAAAATTCCAAAAGTTCTAACATGAATTCACATGATGAAGCACACATATCAATTAAATCTACATGAATCTTGAAATAAATCATGAATACACATTAATTGAAATCACAGAAATCATGAAATCACTCTACATGAGCTTTAAAATAGTTTCTTGGACACCAAGGGTGGAAGGAACCCTTGGATGAACACTTCACATACCTTAGTTGGTGAATTCTAGAAAATTAACGGTGGAGTATTGAGCCTTGAATTTGAATTTAATTCACCTCGGTTTTTGTTCATGAGCAATTTGTGAAAGAATGAATATGACTTGCTAAAAGAGGGCTAAATTTTGTGTTATAAGGGATGAAGGGTGTTGGAAAAATTTTTAATTAACCCTGAAGATGCGAATTTTTAAAAGACTACAAACTGAACCATCGATGTGGAGGCCGATACGCCGCATCATTAGCATCGACGCGATAGCCAACATGCCATGTCGAGTCTACCTTGGTTCACTAGAATTGGACACTGGGAGTTGGGGAAAACATTTATCAATGAGATAGTTGACACGATGTGTCAAGATAACATTGATTCACGAGTTTAGGATTCCAAAGGTGCTTCAAAAGAATTCTGAAAAATCCTAAACTTTTCTGGGAACACCTATTGACATTCTTGATCATAGATTAACTCAAATATCAACATTTAATGGATGTAAAGGTTGAGAAATAATATTTCTAACTTTTGAAGGATAAAATAACACTAAGTCTAAATACTTAGCTAGAATTTTCTATGTCTGGGACACCTTAACAATCTTAAAGGACTGAATAAAGCTAAGAATTTTGTGGGGAGTTACAATATCTTCCCCATGGTACCGTTCTTTCTCTAATGAGACTGACTAAGTTGAGAATACTGGTAGACTAAACTTACTTACTGAACATGAACATCTGAAACATGATTAGCTAACTTACATTACTAACATACTGAATTTCATATTGAACAAAAATATCTGATGCATGAATACATGGCTAAACTGACTCATGAACATATGACTGAATATACAATGGTAACTAATACCAAGTTCGTAATGGAAAATATGAGCATGAACTGAATAAGATTATGGAAAACTATTACGTTGAGCTAAATCTGAGTTTGCAGAGAAGAGGTGAGGATACTTGGTCCACATATCTGCTTCTACTTCCCAAGTAGCTCCCTCAACGAACTTATTCTGCCAAAGAACTTTGACTAGAGAGACTTCTTTGTTCCTCAGTCTGCGAATTTGTTAATCAAGGATTTTGACTGGAATCTCTTTGAAAGAGAGACTGTTCTAAACATCTATGTACTTTTATGGGGAAAATGGCTGATGGGTCACCTATGCATTTATTTAGCAAGGAGACATAAAACACCAGATAGACTGAAGAAAGATCTGAGGGAAACTCAAGCTCATAAGCTACCTTTCCAAAACGGCTGAGAATTTGGTAAGGACTGATATATCAGGGACTACGTTTCCCCCTTTTTCCAAACCGCTTCAATCCTTTCATGGGAGAGATTTTTAAGTACACATATTCACCAATCTCAAACTCGAGATCCTTTTTGTGCACATCTGTATATAATTTCAGTCAGCTCTGAGTTGTCTTATGTCTTTCCCTGATCAACTTGACTTTCTCTAAGGTATCAAATATCAAGACAGGATCTACCACTGCGGCCTCAGCCAGTTCAAACCAACCAATGAAAGATCTACACCTCCTATCATAAAGCACCTGAAATAAAGCCATCTGAATACTGGAATGATAGTTGTTGTTGTTTACAAATTCAATCAAAGGCAAGTGGTCATCCCAAATACCTTTAAAGTTTATTGCATATGCTCGCATGATATTCTTTAAATTCTGAATGGTCCTTTCTGGTTGGCCATCTATCTAAGGATGAAAGGCTATACTGAGGTGAATTTAGGTACTAAGACCCTTTTCAAATGCTTTCTATAAATGAGAGGTAAACTAGGTATGCTTATCTAAGATGATGGACAACGGAACACCGTGCAATCAAACCAACTCTCTGATATAGAGTTTGGTGTAACCCTCAACTAAGTAAGAGGTATAGACTGGTAGGAAATGAGCAGATTTGGTCATCCTATCTAGGTATGGAATAGTAGGAAATAAGCTAATTTGGTCATACTGTCTACAATGATCCAAACTTAATTATGCTGACAACGAGTGCGATGCAAACCCGTCACAAAGTTTGTTTTCACTTCTTCCCATTTCCAGGAGGGAATGCTGAAATTCTAAACGAACGCACTAGGTTTCTGATGCTCAATCTTAATCTACTGACATGTTAAGCACCTAGCCACAAACTCTAAAATATCTCTCTTCATCCCACTCAACCAATAGATCTCCAGCAAATCATGGTACATCTTAGTGGCCCATGGACAAATAGAGTAGTGCATACCATGAACTTTTGGAAGGATTTGTTGCCTCAAGTCATCTACGCCTAGCATACATAGTCGACCTTGACAATGCAAACCACAATCTCCCCCTTTGGAGAAAACCTCTACCTTATGATCTCTGACTAATTTTTTCGATTTTACCAGACTGGAATCCCTATCATGTTTTTCCTTCACTTCAGAAACTAGGGATAATTCTGAACTACTTTGAACCCATACAGTTTCTTCTGCTAAATCGACTAAGTGGACACCTAGTCGGGCTAGTTTTTAAACATCTTGAGCTAATATCTTCTTACTATCCTCGACATGAGCAATACTACCCATTGATATTCAACTGAGATCATCGGCCACAACATTGGCCTTGCCCGGATGATATAAAACACTAATGTCATAGTCTTTCAACAACTCAAATCGCCTTCTCTGACTGAGGGTTTGGTATTTCTGAGAGAATACATACTGTAGGCTCTTATGGTCAATGAACACATCCATGTGCACACCACATAAATAGTGCCTCTAAATCTTTAAGGCAAATACTACTATAGCAACTCAAGATCATGAGTAGGGTAATTCTTCTCATGGGGCTTAAACTGTCTAGAGACATAGGCTATGACCTTACCTCTCTTCATCTGAACACACCCCAAGTCAACTATGGAGGCATCAAAATACACAACAAAGCTGTCTAAACCATCTGGTAGGGTCAAAATTAAAGATGTAGTAAGTCGAGTTTCAACTCCTGAAAACTCTTTTCGTAAGAATTTGACTACTACAATTTAACTTTCTTCTGAGTTAGTCTAGACATAGGGGATGCAATCGATGTAAATCCCTCAACAAACCTTTGGTAATTGTCGGCCAAGCCCAAGAAACTCCTAATATCTAAAGGAGAGATGGGTCTGGGTCAGTTTCTTATTGCTTCAGTCTTTTGGGGATCAACCCTAATGACATCACCGAAAACTATATGCACAAGGAAAGCTACTGACCCTAGCCAAAATTCTCACTTACTGAATTTGGCATATAACTAATGATTTATGCCAAATTCAGTAAGTGAGAAACTTGTTCTACACTCCTTGACCACGCTACTAGACACCCTTGGCACAAACTTACTCATTTGGGATCTGTTGTCTGCCACCACATGAGGAGCATATCTAGCTAATTGAGTTAAATTAAGAGAATACTCTTTCACTATCGTATTGCTCTGCTTCAGATTGATGAATTCTAGAACCTTTGCTTACCTCAACTCCAGTAGGAAGAACCAATCTAGAAAAAAGCAATGGAAAACTCTTCCCACTCTATGGGCCCTATATCTGCTGCCTTTTCTGCTTTCTACTTTTTAAACTATGAATGTGCCAAATCCTGCAACTTATATGCGGCCAAATCAACACTCTCAATAGTGGCCACCCCCATAATATCAGTAACCTTCTGCACCTGGTCAAGAAATTCCTGAGGTTTCTCCTCTGATTGAGACTCGATAAATAATAGAGGGTTCATTCGGGTGAAGTCTTGAATCCTAGAAGCAGAAGTATTGGCCACTGGATTATCTAGAACGACAGTTGGGCGTTCATTATGGGCTACCATAAAATGAGCTAGGGTGTTGAATGCTTCTTTAAACTCCGCGTGGGAGACGTGTTCGTCCTGTGGACCTGACTGGATGGGCTGGGTTCTAGCTGGTTTCCTATTCCCCTTTTATTAGTCCTCTTTAGAGGCATATTTCTGTAAATAAAAGAGAAAGGATTAGACTTAGAGTTGTAAAGGATTTCATAAGAGGGCATGCTTGAATATGGCAACTGTACTGAGGTCATAAAAACACTGAATACTGAATCTGAATATTGATTAAGTGATTTTTGAGTGTACTAATACTGAATTACTGGTAACTGAATGACTGTATCAGAAAGTCTTAACTCTATAGAACTATACTGAATCCCGTGCTGGGCTGATTAACTATGTCTGGCAGTCCTAAATCTGCAGAACTGAACTGAGTTCCATACTAATACTGAATCTGAAATGGAGACTATAGGAAGTAATCATCTAACTGATCTTCCTCTTCTCTAACTTATTTAGGGTCCAACTTATAACCCCAGTTAAAGGGTATCAATACTGTGCCACGGGTAAGGACAAGTACTGAGTCATCCTCCTCTGGTAGGTACTCTGAATGAAAATGGTGGTACCCTCAACTAGCCGGTAGATCATTTCATCAACCCTCAACTGGCAGGTTGATGTCTCCACCTACGCTGGATATGTAGTTATGGAATGCAGAAACTACTTCTAAAGATTATTTCACCCTCTACTGGTAGGTGAGTCCCCATCCTTGGGTTCACTTGGTGCTGAATCCTACTCCCAAATAAATAAACACTAGACTGAATTCTAAACTCTTCTAGGATATAGTGAACTATTACTGATCGTACTATATAACTAAACTAAACTGATCTAGAATGATTATGAGTTCACTGAGTTTAGCTAAGTTTTGTAACTGACTAAATTCTACTGATCGAGACATGACTGATTCTACTCTGTGATAGACCATAGCTCTAGACAAGCAACTAAATTATCGGGTATTAAATACTCCCAGTACTTGATAGCATAAGCTTAAAAGACAAGGCATAATCTTGAGACATGGTAACTAACTACTTTGTCATCATTAATTTATTTAGGCATTCAAGCAAACACTTGCATACATGCTAATATGATATAATTTCACTATTCAACTCACATGGATAATTCATAAACACTTGAGGGGCACAATATATGCACATAATACTAAAATAACATGTAGGCATCATGATTTAATTCCAATTACATAATTCCAAAAGTTCCAACATGAATTCACATGATAAAGCACACATATCAATTAACTCTACATGAATCTTGTAATAAATCATGAATACACTTTATTTAAAATCATGGAAATCATGAAATCACTTTACATGAGCTTTAAAAGAGTTTCTTGGACTCCAATAGTCGAAGGAACCCTTGGACGAACACTTCACATACCTTAGTTGGTGAATTCTGGAAAATTAACAGTGGAATCTTGAGCCTTGAATTTGAATTAAATTCATCTAAGGTTTTTGTTCTTGAGCAAGTTATGATAGAATGAATATAACTGGCTAAAAGAGGGATAAATTTTATTTTATGGGGGTTGAAGGGCATGAGTAAAAGACTTAATTAACCTTGAGGACACATTTTTTTAAAACACTATAAACTAAACCATCGATGTGCAAACCAACGCGCTGCATTATTGGCATCGATGTGATAGCCAATGTGCCGTGTTGAATCTATATAGATTCACTAGAATTGAAAGCTGGGAGTAAGGGAAAAGATTTATCAATGTGATAGTCGACGCGATGCGTCAAGATCACTTTGATTCAATAGTTTAGGATTCCAAAGTGATTCAAACGAAGTCCGAAAAATTTAAAACCTATTTGGGAACAACTATTGACATTCCTAATTATGAATTAACTCAAATATCAACATTTAATGGATGTAAAGGTTAAATAATAAGATTTCCAACTTTCAAAGGCTAAAATAACACTGAGTATCAAAACTTAGCTAGAATTCTCTAAGTCTGGGACCTCTTAACAGGCTTAAAGGACTGAATTAAGCTAGGAATTATGTGGGGTCTTAGATTATCTCCCCTTTGGCAACATTCATCCTTGAATGAAACTGACTAAGCTGAGAATACTGGTAGACTGAACTTACTTACTGAACATGAACATCTGAAACATGATTATCTGACTTAATTACTGGCATACTAAATTTTATAATGATCATGCATATCTGATGAATGAATACATGGCTAAACTTACTCATGAACATATGACTAAATATGCAATGGAAACTAATACCAAGTTCATAATGGAAAATATGAGCATGAACTGAATAAGCTTAAGAAAAACTAGTACCTTGAGATGAATCTGAGTTTATGGAAAAGAGGTGAGGATACTTGGTCCGTATATCTGCTTCTGCTTCCCAAGTATCTCCCTTAACTGACTGATTCCACCAAAAAACATTGAATATAGGGACTTCTTTGTTTTTCAATCTACGAATCTGATAATCAAGGATTTTGACTATAATATCTATATAAGAGAGGCTATTCTAAACATCTATGCCTTTTCTGGTGACTACGGCTGATTGGTCACATATACATTTCTTTAGAAAGGAGACATGAAACACGGGATAGACTAATGATAGATCTGAGGGAAACTCAAGCTTGTAATATACCTTTTTGAAATGGCTATATCAGGGATTGAGTTTCCCCTTTTTTCTAAACCACTCCATTTCTTTCATAGGAGAGATTTTCAAGTTCACATAGCCACCAATCTCAAACTCGAGTTCCATTCTGTGTACATCTGCATCTAATTTCTGTTGTCTCTGAGCTATCTTAAGTCTTTCCCTAATCAACTAGACTTTCTCTGAGGTATTAAATACCAAGTCAGATACTACCATTATGATCTCACCCACTTCAAACCAACCAATTAGAGATCGACACCTCCTCTGATAAAGTGCCTCAAATAGAGCAATCTGAATACTGGAACGATAACTGTTGTAAGTGAACTCAATCAAAGGTAAGTGGTTATCCTAACTACCTTTAAAGTCTATTGCACACGTTCGCAGCGTATCCTCTAAAGTCTGAATGGTCCTTTCTACTTGGCCATCTGTCTGAGGGTGAAAGTATATACTGAGGTGAATTTAGGTACCATGACCCTTTTGGAATGCTTTCCAAAAATGAGAGGTAAACTGGGTACCTCTATCTGAGATGATGGATAACGGAACACCATGTAATCTAACCAACTCTCTGATATAGAGTTTGGTGTAATCCTCGATTGAGTAAGAGGTATGGACTTATAGGAAATAAGATGATTTGGTCATCCTATCTAGGTATGGAATGGTAGGAAATAAGTTGATTTGTTCATCCTATCTAGAATGACCCAAACTTAATTATGCCGATGACGAGTGTGAGGCAAACCCGTCACAAAGTCCATGTTCATTTATTCCCATTTCTAGGTAGAAATGCTGAACTCCTACATGGACCTACTAGTTTTCTGATGCTCAATCTTAACTTGTTAACATATTGAGCACCTAGCCACAAACTCTGCAATATCTCTCTTCATCTTACTCCACCAATAGATCTCCCACAAATAACAGTACACCTTAGAGGTCCCTGGATGAATGGAGTAGCGCGCACCATGAGCTTCAGTAAGGATTTGCTGCCTCAAGTCATCTACACCTGTCACACATAGTCAACCATAATAATGCAAAACACAACATCCCCCTTGGGAGAAAACCTTTACCTTCTTATCTCTGACTCATATTTTTAACTTGACCTGACTAGGATTGCTATCCTACTTTTCCTTTAGTTCAGAGACTAGGGATGGTTCTAAACTACTCTGTACCGATACACTACCTTCTACTAAATCAACTAATTAAACACCTAATCGAGCTAGCTGATGAACTTCCTAAGCTAACATCTTCTTACTGTCCTCGACATGAGCAATACTACCAATAGATATTCTACTGAAAGCATCAACTACTATATTTGCGTTGCTCGGATGATACAAAACACCCACGTTGTAGTCTTTCAATAACTCCAACCACCTTCTTTCATGGAGGTTTAGGTCTTTCTCAGAGAATACATACTGTAGGCTCTTATGGCCAGTGAAGACATCCATATGCACACCATACAAATAGTACCTCTAAATCTGTAAGGTAAATACTACAACTGCTTACTCAAGATCATGAGTAGGGTAATTTTTCTCATAAGGCTTAAGCTGTCTAGAGGCATAAGATATGGCCTTACCTCTCTACATTAGAACACACCCCAAGTTAACTCTGGAGGTATCACAATACATGACAAATTTTTCTGAACCATCCGGTAGGGAAAAAACTGGAGTAGTGGTGAGTCGAGTCTTCAACTCCAAAAAACTCTTTTCACTGGAATCTGACCACTAGAATTTAACTTTGGTTTAAGTCAATCTCAACATAAGGGATGAAATAGATGAAAATCCCTTAATAAACCTTTGATAATAGCTGACCAAGACCAAGAAACTCCTGATATCTGAAGGAGAGATAGATCGGTGCCAATTTCTTACTGCTTTAGTCTTTTATGGATCAACCCTAATGCTATCACTGAAAACTATATGGCCGAGAAAAGCTACTAACCTTAGCGAAGATTTGTACTTACTGAATTTAGAAAATAACTAATGATTTCTGAGAGACTGCAATACTATTTTGAGATGGTTTGTATGGTCGTGTTCACTGCGGGAGTAGACAAGAACGTCATCTATGGATACTATGACAAATATGTCCAAGTACTGCATGAACACATGGTTCATCAAGTCGATGAAAGCTACTGGAACAATGGTAAGACTAAAGGACATGACTAAGAATTCAAAGTGACCATATAATGTTTTGAAAGTTATTTTCATGATATCACACTCCCTAACTCTGAGATGGTGATAGCTTGATCTAAGGTCTATCTTAGAGAAGAAACTGGCACCCTAAAGTTGGTCAAAAAAGTCATTAATTTTGGGAAGGGGATATTTGTTCTTGACCGTGACTTTATTTAACTGACGATAGTCAATACATATTTTAAGCAATCCATGTTTCTTACGCAAGAATAAAATTGGTGCGCCCCATGGGGACACATTGGGTCTGATGAATCCCTTATCTAGGAGATTCTTTAATTGTTCTTTTAATTCTTAGACTTTTGTAGGAGACATTTTGTATGGCGGGATATAGATGGGCTAAGTATCTGGAAGAAGATCTATTCCAAAGTCAATTTCCCTTTAGGGAGGAATCCCGAGAATATCTTCGAGAAACACATCTGGGAATTCATATGCTACTGACACTGATTTAAGAGTAGGGGTTTCTGAACTAGAGTCCTAGACTCAAAATAGATAGTAGACACATCCCTTAGATATCATTTTCCTTGCTTGAAGGTAAGAAATAAGTTGACCCCTAAGTGTTGAAGTACAACCCCTCCACTCTTGGATGGATTTATTGAGAAATAGAAACCGGACAATTCTATTTCACGTCTATGAGGCATAGCAGGAATGAAACCAATCCATGCTGAGAATGACATCATAATTAGTCATCTCTAATTCAACTAAGTTTGATGAAGTGACTTTCTGAGATACCATAATCGAACAGTTCCTATATACCCGCCGGGCTATGATAGATTTACCCACTGGGGTAGATACAAAGAAAGGATTAGCTAGGATTTTAGGACTAACTCTAAAATTGACATCTACACAAGGAGTAACAAAGGACAAGGAAGCTCCTGGATCTAGCAAAGCATAAATATGCATATGATAAACTTGTAACGTACTAGTGACTATATCAGGAGAATTCTACTTATCTTGTCAGGACCGAAGAGCATTGAGTCTATTTAGGCATTGCCTACTGGTGGCACTGAAAGCTGTACCCTGCTGATTCGAGCAACTGGATTGAGCTGGGGAACGATTATACTGACCTTGAGAACCTGAATGGAGACAATCTCTAACTGTATGGCTTGGCTTCCCACACCATAAACACGCATCATTAACTGCTCTACAGATACCCTGGTGGTTTTTGCCGCACTTCTAACAAAGGAGATTAGTTTGTGCACTTCTAATACTACCTTAGGGTTTAGGGTCTGATGAACTATTCCTGTTGCCATCTCTGAATTTTGTCATAGGATCACTGGCTGAGGACGGAGCTAGGACAGAAGATTTCGAGCAGAACTAAGAACGATTCCCACCCTCTGACTTAGGCTGAGCGAAGTTGAAACTACCTGTTCTTACTCTCTTTCTCTCCCTCTTCTTCTCTTTATTTTTTGCCTCGTATACCTGTTGACCATGGACCATGAGTCTGGATATGTCCATCTCCTCAATAAGCATTGCATTCCTACACTCCTTGACCACGCTTCTAGATACCTCTAACACAAACTTACTTTTTTAGGATATGCTATCTGCCACCACATGAGGACCATAGCTAGATAATTGAGTAAACTTGAGAGAATACTCTTTCTATTTCATATTGCCATGCTTTAGATTAATAAATTCTAGAACATTCACTTTCGTTAACTCCAGTGGGAAGAATCCATCCAGAAAATCAGTGGCAAACTCTTCCCAATTTATGGACCCTATATCTATGACCCTTTCTGCTTTTCACTGTTTAAATCATGAGTGTTCCAAATCCTATAACTTTTATATGGCCAAACCAACACTCTCAACAGCGGTCACCCCCATAATATCGGTAATATTCTGCACCTGATCAAGAAATTCCTGAGGGTCCTCAGCTGACTTAGACCCGATAAATAATGGAGGGTTCATTCAGGTGAAGTCCCAAATCCTGGCAGTGGTAGTATTGGCCACTAGGTTGTCCAAAATGGTAACTGGGCATTTATTCTAGGCTGCCACAGAATGAGCTATTATGGTGAATGTTGCTCTAAACTCAGTGTGGGAAATGTGTTCATCTAGTGGACCTGGCTGGACGGGTTGGGGTTCTGGCTGATCTCCTATTCCTCTTCCCTTAGTCCTCCTTGGAGGCATATTTTTATAAACAAAATAGAAAGGATTAGATTAAGAGTTTAAGCAGAGATCATGATAACTCGTACAACATGAATACTAATAGAAGGGAAACTTTTCCTAAAACATCTCATAGCCTCCTGTCCATAAGTGTGGCGTGCAACACACCCATCCAGAAGACTCTACTAGATGTGGCTTTTAAACATCCTAGGACTCTGTTGAATCTTAGGCTCTAATACTAAGTTTGTAATGCCCAGAGTTTGTACCCTGAACGTTACACGTTGTTCATAATCCCAAAGGACCACAAGCTAACCCATGACTAGTACCTACTACAATAACTGAATAATAATACAATAAATATGTAGAAAGTAGGCAAAACTAGCCATAAGTTTCAACACTGTAAATAATACTGGATATGGTATCATATTACAAAAAATTGAATAGCAATACTGAACACTAAACAACTGTTTGAAAATACTCTAGTCTGAAAATCTCTAAACTGTCTAAACTATGGATTTGATGGGACAAGTCCCCAATTAACTCTGACTACTAAAAATGAACAGAAATACTAAAATAAATAATCATGTCATTGATCTATAAGGACTCGCAACTAACTCTGTATGCGAAGAATCTAAATTGCTAAAGGTTCTCGGGAGCCTACATCAGAACCTATGATATAAGACATCATAGCACAAAAGAAAGGTATGTGTCAGTACTCTGAATATACTGGTATGCTCAGTGAGGTAGGCTGAAATGCATGGGTTTATATGCCTAAACAATACTAATTAAATATCATGAGTATGACTGAATGAGAGTATTTGCATAAATATGGAAACTATACTGAGATCATAATAACATTGAATACTGAATCTGAATACTGATTAACATATATCTGAATATACTGATACTGAATTACTGGTAACTAAATGACTGTATCTGACAGACTTGATTATGTCGAACTATACTGAATCCCGTACTAAGTTGAGTGATTGTGTCTGATAGTCCTAAGTTTATTAAACTGAACAAAATTCTATACTGATACTATAGGAAGTAATTATCTAACCGATATACCCCTTCTCTAACAGATTTGGGGTCCAACCTATAACCCCAATTGGAAGGGTTTCAGTACCATACCACAAGTAAGGACAAGTTCTAGCTCACCTTTATCTTGTAGGTACTCTGAACAAGAATGAAGGTACCCTTAACTGGCAGGTAAATCACATCATCAACCCTCAACTAAAAGGTTGATGTATCAACCTACGCTGGCTACATAGTTTTGGAATTCAAGGACTGCTTCTAAGGATTTCACCCTTTCCAGGAAGGTGAGTCCTCATTCTTGGGTTCACTTAGTGCTGAATCTTACTCCCAATTGAATAGACACTGGACTGAATTCTAAATTGTACTAGGATAGACTAAGCTATTAGTGATTGTACTGTATAATTGAACTAAACTAATTTTACTGAACTAAGCTGGACTGATTCTGAGTTTACTAAGTTTTCTAATGTTTTGTAAATGAATAAATTCTACTGATTAATACATGAAAGATTCTACTCTTTGACTGACCATGGCTCTAGACAAGCAGCTAAATTATTGAGTATTAAATACCTCCAGGACTAGATAGCATAAGCTTAAAAGATATGGCATAATCTTGAGACATGGTAACTAACTACTTAGTCATCATTCATTCATTTGGGTATTCAAGCAAACACTTGCATACATGCTAACATAATATAATTTCACTATTCAACTCACATGCATAATTCATCAAACACTTGTGGGGTAAAATATATGCACATAGTACTAAAACAATATGTAGGCATCATGATTTAATTCCAATTACACAATTCGAAAAGTCCCAACATGAATTCACATGATAAACCACACATATCAGTTAACTCTACATGAATCTTGTAATAATTCATGAGTACACTTTAATTCAAATCGTGGAAATCATGAAATCACTCTGCATAAGCTTTAAAAGAGTTTGTTGGACTCCAAGGGTTGAAGGAACCCTTTGACGAACACTTCACATACCTTAATTGGTGAATTATGGGAAACTAATGGTGGAATCTTGAGTCTTGAATTTGAATTTAATTCACCTAAGGTTTTTATTCTTGAGCAATTTGTGAAAGAAGGCATATAACTTGCTAAAAGAGGTCTAAATGTCATTTTATGGGGGCAGAAGGGCATGGGAAAAAAACTTAATTAACCTTGAGGATGTGACTTTTTAAAAGACTATAAACTAAACTATCGATGCATTGGTTGACACGCTACATCATTGGCATCAATGCAAAATCCAATGTACCGCGTTAAGTCTACATCGGTTTACTAGAATTAGATGTTGGAGATAGGGAAAATATTTATTAGTGTGATAGTCGACACGACGTATCAAGATCGTGTTGATTTACTGGTGTAGGATTCTAAAGGTGCTTCAAACAAAGTCTGAAAAATCCAAAACTTGTTCGGGAACAGCTATTGACATTCCTGATCATGAATTAACTTAAATATCAATATTTAATGGACATAAAGATCATGAAATAGGATTTCCAACTTTTGAAGGCTAAAATAACACTAAGTTTGAATACTTAGCTAGAATTTTCTATGTCTGGGACCTCTTAACGAGCTTACAAAATTGAACTAAGCTAGAAATTTTGCAGGGTCTTATAGTGGTGAACCGATTAATGAATGGGAGGGTGATTATCTAGTTCCTAATTTGAGGTTTATATCAAATCTTAGCACTCGGGGGTTAACCTCTAAAGGTTCACTCTATCATTTCATCTGGGTTAAAGACTCTAACTAGGGAGGTTCTTCTTTGCATGCTATTTCATAGTGAATGAGTTTCCTAAGGTCTCTTTAAATGATCTTACTGGTGTTTCTCTAGATAGGAAAATTGAGTTTGGGATTGATTTGGTTTTGGACACTCATTCAATATCTATTCCTCCTTATAGAATGGTTCTGGCTAAGTTAAGAGAACTCTAGAAGTAAATTAGGGAGCTTTTGGATAAGGGTTTCATCCATCATAGTGTGTCCCCTTGAGGTGCACAGTGTTATTCATGCATAAAAAGAATGGTTCCCTTTGGATGTGATTGACTATCAACAATTGAATAAGGTAATGGTTCAGAGAAAGTATCTTTTTCCAGGGATAGATAACTTGTTTTATCAGTTGTAAGGTACCAAAATATTTTCAAAGATATATCTTCGATCTGGGAATCATCTGCTTAATATTAAGGAGATGGTTTTCCCTATGATAGCTTTTCGTACCCGATATGGGCATTTAGAGTTCTTGGTTATGCCATTTGGTTTGACCAATTCCCCAATGGTATTCATGGATTTGATGTATAAGGTATTCCATCAGTTTTAAGATCTATCTATCATTGTGTTCATTGATAACTTTTTGGTGTACTCTAAGAGTAAGGTGGATCATGCTAATCACTTCCATATGGTGTACCAGACCTTGAAAAAGAAATAGTTGTATGCCAAATTCTCAAAATATGAATTTTGGTTGAACGCTGTTACTTTTTTGGGTCATATTATTTCTGGTGAGGGGATCATGGTAGATCTACAAAAGGTGGTGGTAGTTAAGAAGTGTCCAAGATCCACGACTCTAACAGACATTCAGAGCTTTTTCGGCTTGGCCAGATATTATAGGAGGTTTATGGAGAATTTTCCAATTAGAGCTTCCCCATTGACTAAGTTGACTCAGAAGAAGGTAAAGTTCTCTTGGTCAAATTTTTGTGAGGGTAGTTTCGAGAAGCTAAAGGATAAGCTATCTTTGGCTCCAAATTTGACCTTGACTAAAGGCAATGAGGGGTTTGTGGTTTATTATGATATGTCTTAGGTGGGACTTGGTTGTGTTCTGATGTAGCATGGGAAGGTGATAGCCAATGCTTCTAGGTAGTTGAAGGTACATAAGAGGAACTATCCAACTTATGATATAGAATTGTTAGTTGTGGTGATTGCCTTAAAAATATGGCAGCACTATTTGTATGGAGTGCATGTGGACATTTTTTCTGATCATAAACGTCTACAATATTTGTTCACTAAGAAGGAGTTTATTCTTAGGCAAAGAAGATGGCTTGAGCTTCTCAAGGATTATGACATGAGTCTTTACTACCATCCAGGTAAGGCTAATATTATTGTTGATGCTCTTAGCTGGTTGTCCATAGCGAGTTTAGCTTATGTGTATAAGGAGAGGGAGGAGTTGGTAAAGGATATTTACTGTTTGGCTAATCTTGGAGTTTGCTTTTTAGACACTGAAAATGGTGGTGTGATAGTAAAAAAAGTTGTTCGATTGTCTCTTGATGTGAGGATCAAGGAGAAGAACATGCTTGATCTTGTCTTAATAAAAATCAAAGGTGATGTAGGTAGGAAAAAAGTAATGGTATTTAAGATTATTAGTGATGGTACCTTGCAATACCAAGGATGGTTTTGTGTTATAGACATCGATGGTTTGCGAGAAAGGATATTGGCTGAGTCGCATGAATCACGCTACATTGTTCAACCCGATTTGATGAAAATGTATCGTGATCTCAAGGAAATGTATTGGTTGAATGGTATGATAAAGGATGTGGCTGATTTTATGGCCAAATGTTAGGTATGCCAACAAGTAAAATTTAAGCACATGAAGCCTGGGGTTTTTATTAAGAGATTGAATTTCCAGAATAAAAATGGGAAGTAATCAACATGGATTTCATTACCAGTCTTCCTCAATCTTGAAATTAATTTGATTTGATTTGGGTCATCTTGGATAGGATGACAAAGTTGGCTCACTTATTGCTAGTGAGGACTAACTTTTTTGATGAGGATTATGCGAGGTTTTATCTTTATGAGATTTTGAATTTGTATGGGGTACCTATTTCGATCATCTCTGACGATGGTACACAGTTTTCATCTGAGTACTGATTTTTACCCGCAGATAGATGGGCAAGGAAAAAGGGCTATTTAGACAATGGAAGATATGGTTTGTGCTTGTGTGATTGATTATGGTGGTAATTGGGTTGAACATCTACCTCTTGTAGAGTTTGCTTACAACAATAGCTATCATTCTAGCATTAGGATTGCCCCTTTTGAGGCATTGTATGGTAGGAGGTGTATATCTCCTATTAGGTGGTTTCAACTTGGTGAGGCAGCTATGTTTTTCCTGGATTCAGTTTATCAGGATATAGAGAAGGTAAATGTGATTCGGGATAGTCTTAAGGCTGCCTAAAGTTTCCAAAAGTCCTATATGGATGTAAGGCAAAGGGACTTGGAGTTTGAGGTTACGGATAGGGTGTTCCTAAAAATGTCTCCTGTGAAGGGAATGATGCGGTTTGGGAAAAAAGGAAAGCTTAGTCCTAGGTATGTTGGTCCTTATGTGGTCTTGAGGAGGTTCGGTAATATTTCATATGAATTAGGGTTTCCTTATAGTTTGAGCTTCTTTCATCCGATATCCCATGTATCTATATTGAGAAAATGTATAGGTGATCCTTCATCGGTTATTCCTTTGGAAGGATTGGGTATCTTGGATTCTCTGTCTTATGAAGAGATCTCGATTGAGATCTTTGATCAGCCGGTTCGTAGGCTGAAGATCAAGGATGCATCTTTGGTTAAGGTTCTATAAAAGAACCATAAGGTAGAAGAAGCTGCTTGGGAAGCGGAAGAGGACATAAAGTCCAAGTATTCACATTTGTTTTCTGCTCCAGATATTTATGCAGAAGGTATGTGTTCCTAATAACATCTTTATTTTCTAACATAGTTAACTTAAGGTTTATTTCCTTACATCTTTGTTTTCTAACTTAGTTAAAGGTTTGAATAGTTATGTTGGAGTGTAATTCATGCTTTTACTACCTTGTCCCTCATTCGGGGACAAAGTATCCTAGTAGGGCACACCAAAACACCTTGGTTTTTGACCATTAGTAAAATTTCCTGGTTTTTGGCTTTTGGACATCACATGATATGGGGTACTATTTGTATGATACGGTATGGGTCAGGTGACCTAGACATATATCATCTAGTGGGGTGGTAGTGCGTGGTTGAGTTTTGGGAATGAGTATGACTAGATGGGTACGAGTCATATGGTAGTTGATGGGTCATTGGTTTGAGTTTTCCTTAACATAATCTGAAACATAGTAACTTAACTTAGATATGAGTAGGAGTGGCTCACCATAAGTCATGAAGATAGGTTACAAGTCATATAGTCCAACTCGTATGTTGGACTATGTTCAAACCCACATGATTCTACCTAGGATATGATTTCATGGTACTAATCATATGGTTTTGTACGGTTTGGCTTGGGTGGTCGTATGTTTGATAGTGTTGGGGTCCAAAAGGAGGCCCTAGGTACAAGTTGTTGGTAGGACTTGTATGGTAGGGTATGATTGGTATGGGGTGGTTATACCATCCTACGGGGATTTTAAGAAGTTTAAGTTAGGGTAATCTGGACATTTCCCCTCTAAACATTTTAAGGCCCCTCGGCTTATAAACCTTTTGGGACATTATTTAACCTATTTACAATTACTCAAACTCTCTTAAAACACTCTCAAATTCTCTCTAAAGCTCTTGGGTTAAGGAAGGCTAGGGTTTTATCAAAAGGAGCAAATTGGGACGTACAAGGGTGATTTCTCTCCGTCATCTTCTTAACCTAAGGCATGTAAGCCTCCCTTGTTTTTAGTTCCAACTAAAGGCATATTTTAGGAATTGTTTGCATGGCATAGATGTTGTATAGTTTTGGGTTTCAAATATATGTTGGAGGTTTTAGTTATAATGGTTAGTTATAGTTTTCCCATATCTTTTACTTATGGTTATCATATTATTATGGTGGTTTGAACATTTGGTTGCATGGGAATGGTTAATTGGTACTTGGTTTTGGATTTGGAAACACTATGCCCCTAACTTGTTAAATAAAATGCCCATGAGAATGTTTTTGGTTAAATTGTTGAACTTTCATTGAACTATGCATAGTATAAATTGGTAATTGAACCCTAAATGGTTTAAATGGTTTGGAATGTCTTAATGATAAGTTCTTGGTGGTTGTGGTTGGTCTAATTTAAAGCTTTGTGGGGTACAAAGGAATCCCCCAAGAAAGCATAATAATGATCACTTTTGGGGTACATGGGATTCCCCCAAGTCAACTTGATAATGTAATCTATGGGTACATAGGAATCTTGTCTTAAGAAGGTTGGCTAACGATATTGCTTGCAAGCTATAGTTGGCATGATGATACCACTACTTATAGCCTTAGTTAATAATAAATTAAATGGTGGTTTAGTTGTGTGGTAATTATTTTTATTAGGCAATAATGGTAGGGTGTGATAGCAAACAGTGAAGGTGTGGGTCCAATGGATGTACACTGGAAACTCATGTTTGCTGACATTGGTCATATCTATCATATATGATACTTATGGGGTACATAGGAATCCCCTAAGTACACTTGTATATATGGATCATGTAGAGTGAAGGGTACTTGGGAATCCCCTACTCCTATGGTATCTTTAGTTTGTGTGGCTACACACATCGGGGCCTGATCAGGGGGTTACACAAAACCCATATAGCCCGTGGGTAGTCCAAAGATGGTTAAGCTAATTATACCCAGGTTAATGGTTTTAGTGGCATGCTAAACCCGATTTTCTTTCCCACCCTAGTTATATATATATATATATATGTATGGTTGTTAACACATATAGTTTGTTTACTTGATTTTAAAGGTTGGCATTATTTTATCCTTATCCTGAGTGCATACTAGCGTTCACCCTCCAACCCATCTTTGGGCGTTTGTATCCCCACAAGATGTAGGAATCAGCCATTCTACTCTTCCTGCTTAGTGATCAAATTCAGGATCATCTCGATTGGATTAAAGTGGTGAGCTTCCATATTACCAAAGGATCTATTTCAAGTTGTGGATGTTTGAACAAACATCTGTTATTTTATAGACATTGGTTTTGTCTATGGTTGGGGGCATGTTTCAATCGGATATTTTTTTACTTTCGGTTAGAGGCTTTTTGGAACTACTATGGGTTGGTATGGTCGGTGTCGGCAGTGGTGTCATCCTTAGTATTCACATTTGTATTGGGGTTGATACTGTTTGGCTGTATTTATGATTGTTCCATCCTATTATGTTTTGGATTGTATATATTCATAGTGGAACTTATTTGATATGGGATGTATGGATTAGTTTATGGTTTTGTTTGGATAATAGTTGGTTGGACTTGTTTGTGTTGGTCACGGTCATGGACCTATCCTAGAATCTAGAATTGTAATAAATGCTATCTTATTATACATTTGGAATTAATCCGACTCAGGGTATGCGTATTTGGAGGTTGGGTTGGGTAGCGGGGGTGGTCTCTGGTCCTGGTTGGACTTGGGATGCCCATTCTGACAAGGCCCCGATTCGGGTCATGTCAGATATAGTGTGATAAAGAAAGGTAGTACAAGACATCCAGATGCCTGAAAATTGACCACTACCTCGAGTGCTCTAAGTATCGCCTGAATCAAGCAATGTGGGGCATACATAAACTAGAATCTGCACCAAAAGGGCATAGAAGGGATGAATACGGTGCACTTGTACTTAGTAGGCACCGTAGGGCAACTGAGCAAAGTAGAAAATAAAGTATACAAAATACACTCTAGGGGCCTTCCACTTTCAATCAGAAAATGTCTCAGAATGGTAGCCCAAACTGCTTGCAATAATAGTTCTATAATATCCACATATAATACAACAAAGAACCATAAAAGAATATAAGTATATATTTATACCGCATATAAGCAAAGGAAAGGGGAACAACTTATACAAAAGAATCAAGTACAAGTAAGGGAAGTTAGAACAATGGATAGGTAACAAGTAAAATATAATATATAATCACATCACGAGCATAATAAAGTCAACACAATAAGAATGATAATGGTGTAATGCACGAGGTTGTCTCAAAACCTCAAGGCCATCATACAACCTTGTCTCTTTGGTATCTAGTTTACGACTATAGTCCATAATCCATAGGTCATTTCTATAAATCGTAAGTCCCTTCTTTAGGAATCATAGTATTCACCACCTTTAGTTTCTCACTCATGACACTGTTCCACGAGTCGTGCGTCAAATCCATAAGTAGCAGGTCCCTTCCTTTAAAATCAGAAGTTACCTTCATCTTCAGAACCCTTTTCACAATCGCATTCCATGGGTTTTGGATTCAGTTCATGAATTATATACCATACTCGTGGAATTCAGAATTTTTTCTTTCTTGGTTAATTTTAATCCTTTTTTCTTTGTTTTTCCTTCAAACCCTGTTAACCCACACAACATCACAAAAACACTTCATACTCACCCAAAATACCTAAGTTATTACATATTTTCCTCATTTTAAGCATCCAAAGTACCGTAAAACCATAGCACATTATCACCTTTGTAACGACCCGAGAACCTATCCCGAGATGTCACACAGTGTTTAAGGTCACACGTGGCCTCAAGCTAACCCTCTAAGCCTGTCATCACTTCAGATCTCACTATATCACTAATCATGCTAAAAAGGGGAGAATAATCATGTCATGAACATACTTGAATATGAAGAAATACTATTCGGTACAAACAAAATACTAAAAGTTCTATACATACTAGTACTCTAGTCTGACAAAGCCTCTACTACAAAAGACTAAGGAACCATTAGGACAAATACCCAACTGACTCGTCTGAACTGAAAAGAAACAACCATCTACTATCAAGGAAAAAATCAGGGACATAGGTCCTCGAACCATTAGCACTCACCAACTGTAAGAATGTAGATGGAGGTACTCAAAGATCACTATCGCTGTTGAGACTGATCACCTGAACCTATATCACGAGAAAATGTAGAATATAGAAGTGTATGGGAATCAGTACTTGGGATTGTACTGAGTATGCGGGGGTGGATGCAACACTTTTAAATAATATCATAAATGTAAAATAAATTCATGCATGCTGACAATAATGACTCTCTTCGCTTGAATTTCCTGGAACATAATTTCCATAAATCATCGGTAATAACACATGCTTCACAAATCTCATAAATCATTGGACTCAACTCAAACTCCTTAAATCATGAATTAGAGTGTCTTAGTAACTCAAGAAACTTAGACTATTATGGACTTGGGAGTTTCTTATAACCGACATAAACTATGTGAGCCGCATGGAGTCCATCGTTTTGCCCTCCTTAGGAAGGATCCCCACATTGGTGGGAGCGTTATACTCTTGCCAGGGAGTATAACCTCAAACTCATCTCTGCGATCACAAACTTGACTCTTTGGCCCTAAAATCTCAATCCTACGGTGGTATGTAGTTCTGGGGAAGTAGGATGTGCTGAACACATACTTCCCACTCAGTGCTAAATACTCCTCCCAGACTCATCTCGGAACGCATTAAGAAATCCACCTTAATCAACTCAAGGGTCTATCATGAATACAAAATCATAAATATATCTCATATGTAAGTCATATACAACTTGTGGATTCCTATCTCGACTCAAACTCAAACAGTCTTTCTCAACATCAAGTACACTTACTTATCAAATCATATCAAGTATCAAAAGCTTCAAGAAAACATCATAGGACTTATTCTTGACCCTCAAGCTCAATATCAATATATATTCAATACTCAATCTTCTCATGGAAAAGCATAACTCATGACACTTATCTAAAATCACTTAGAAATCATCAATACATAATAACAAAATACAATTCATGGCATAAATTCTCAATTTAATAAATATGATGGTAAAATAATCATAAATATCAAACTTAATCAACTCAAATCTCATAAATAATAAATAAAGAAATTTGGATGTAAACCCACTTGCAAGGATCATGAAATTCCAATAGTTAAAATCAATTCTTTGGGCACAAGAATGAAAGGATACTCTTCTTCAAGCTCCACATACCTTGGATTATAATTTTAAGATGAAAAGACTGGATTAGAAACTCTTTTTCACACTTTTGAGCTAAGTTTCTTGATACCTTTGACTTAGAGAACTTGATTCTTGAACAACTTGGTGAAATATATGGAAGATTCTTGAATTTTCTTAGAGAAGATTTGGATTTGGAATTAGAGGTGAGAAACCCTAGCTCATGATATTTCATGGAAGAGATTAGAGAGAAAATGAATTGCTATTCTCTACTTGGTTATATATATAGAGGGCAAAATAGGCAGAAATGACCAAAATACCCTTGAGCAAAATCTAGAACTAGAGGTCGAGTTTTGGCCTTGGCGCGACGCACCAGGATTGCGGAACTTCACTAGATTTTGATAATTGGGAAGCTGCTCAGTGGCGCGACGCAGTGAAATCGCATTGTCACCTTGGTCGTGACGTTGAAGGGTACCCCGATGCGGTGGAATCACGTTGATGCACTGGAATTATGCAATCCTAAAATTGAGCCTTGGTGCGATGGGTCAATATCGCGGAGGCTCATTGGAAAAATGACAATTGCCATTTTGGCTGGCTCCGCGACGCTCTAATGTGACAGGTGGCACATTGCCTTACTAAAATGGCTCAAATATTTCACCCGAGTATCGAGTTTGGCCAAATTTTGTATCAATGGAAAGCTTATTCAATGCTCTACATGAAAAAAAAAGTTGAAATTAGAGAAAATACAATATGGTATAAACTTCAATCACTTTGGAAGTCATCCATAGTCACTTAAAATACGGATTTAGGCTTAAGTAATGGTTGGGGTATTACAATATCTCCCCCTTGAAAACATTCATCCTCCAATGTTGCTAGTTAGGCTCAAGATCAAAGGGGAAATTGGAAATACTTTATGGGAAGCATTTTCTCAACTGACTTACTTCACTCTAGATTTTTAAGTACTTCATAGAATGCACGAATCATAGAATGAATATCTATACAACTGAATATGATGGATTAGTAGGAAACTGAATTAAAGAAGAATAGTACCCTCGGTTTGATTTGAACTCGAGGAGAAGAGATAAGGATACTTAGCTCGCATATCTGCTGATGCTTCCTAAGTAGCACCCTCAACTGATTGATTTTGCCATAGAACTTTAACCAAGGGAATCTCCTTGTTTCTTAGTCTACAGAATTGATAATCTAGGATCTCAACCGGAACTTCATCATAAGAAAGACTATCCTAAACATCTAAGCTATTTGATGGTTCAACCATAACTGAATCACCAATGTGCTTCTTGAGCATAGAAATGTGAAAGACAGGGTGGACAGCTGACAACTCTACAGGCGACTCAATCTCATAAGTTGCTTTCCCAACATGATTCAAAACTCTATAAGGGACAACATATCGGGGACTAAGCTTCCCTTTCTTTCCAAATATTTTCACCCCTTACATGGGAGAAATTTTCAAGTACACTAAATCAACAACTTCAAACTCAAGAGATCTTCTTCTCACATCTGCATATGACTTCTGATGACTCTGGGCTATCTTCAACCTTTCCCAAATCAACTTAGCTTTCTCTATAGCCTCGAACAAAACAACAGGTCCAATTACAGCAGCCTTACCCACTTCGAACCAACCTATAGGTAATCTACTCCTCCTTTCATACAAAGCCTTAAATGGAGCCATTTCAATGATAGCATGAAAACTATTGTTATACAAAAATTCAATCAATGGCAAATGTTCATCCCAACTTCCTTTGAAATCAAGAACACATGCCCTCAATATATATCCTCCAAAGTCTGGATAGTCCTCTCAGCTTGACCATCTGTTTATGGATGAAAAGCAAAACTAAGATGAACTTGGGTGCCAAGACCCTTCTGAAAGGTTCTCCAAAACTGAGAAGTAAATTGAGTACCTCTATCGGAGATGATAGACAACAAAACTCCATGCAACCTGACTAACTCTCTGATATAAAGCTTAGCATAGTCCTCAGCGGTGAAAGATGTATGTATTAGCAGGAAATATGTTGACTTAATCAACCTATCTACAATGACCCATATAGAATCATGATGACGATGAGAGAGAGATAAACCGGTCACAAAATCTATATTCACTTCCTCCTATTTCCAAGTAGGAATGCCAAATTCTTGCATCATACCATCGAATCTCTGGTGATCTATCTTCACCTGTTCGCAAGTTGCACACTTCTTTACAAACTTCGCTCTATCCTTCTTCATACCATTCCACCAATAAATTTCCCACAAATCACGGTACATCTTTGTACTACCGGGATGAATAGAATACACGCGCCATGCGCCTCAGCCATAATCCTCTTTCTCAAATGATCCACATCAGAAACACACAACCTATTTTGAAGCCTCAATACACTATCTCTCCCTTGGGAGAAAACCTTCATATTTTGGTCTTTAACTGATCCTTTTAGTTTAACCAAATGAGTATCCATATCCTGCTTCTGGTTCACTTCTGAAACTAGAGAAGATTTGAAACTACTTTGAACCCAAACATTACCCTCAGCTGAATCAAGCAATCTAATACACAACCTAGCCAAATGATGCACTTCGCGAACCAATTCCTTTTTATCATTCTCTACATGTGCTATACTGCCCATGGACGATCTGCTTAGGGTATCTACCACTATATTGGCCTTGCCCGGGTGATACAACACACTCATATCATAGTTCTTCAGCAATTCTAACCATTGTCTCTACCGTAGGTTCAACTCTCTCTGAGTAAACACATACTGCAAATTCTTGTGATCTGTAAAGACATCAACATGAACACCATACAAGTATTGTCTCTAGATTTTTAAGGCAAAAACTACTGCAGCAAGATCATGGGTCGGGTAATTCTTATCATGAGGTTTCTACTGTCGAGAGGCATGGGCTATAACTTTACCCTTCTGCATCAACATGCAACCCAACCCAACTCTAGAAGCTTCGCAATACACCCCAAAATTGTCTACACCATTAGGCAGGGTCATCATAGGGGCTAAAGTGAGTCGAGTCTTCATCTCCTGAAAACTCTTCTTGCAAGAATCAAACCACTGGAATTTAAATTTATTTTGGGTTAATTGGGTCAAAGGAGCAACAATGGAGGAAAAACTCTCAACAAAATGATGATAGTAACCAGCTAGACCCAAGAAACTCCTAATGTTAGACGGGGAAATAGGTCTAGGCCAATTTTTCATAGCTTCTACCTTTTGAGGATCAACTCGAATACCTTCAGAAGAAACAATATGACCTAGAAAGGCAACTAACCTTAACAAAAATTCACACTTGCTAAATTTAGCAAACAACTGATGATCTTTAAGGGTTTGTAAGACAATTCAGAGATGGTCTGTGTGGTCATTTCCATTTCGGGAGTATACAAGGATATCATCTATGAACACAATAACAAACATATCCAGGTACTATCTGAACGCCTGATTCTTAAGATCCAGAAAAGCTGCTGGGGGATTAGTTATGCCGAAGGACATGACCCGGAATTCAAAGTAACCACAACAGGTGTAAAAAGTTATCTTTGGAATATCATAATCTCTGACTTTAAGTTAGTAATAACCGGATCTCAAATCTATTTTTGAAAAATAACTAGCGCCTTGCAACCGATCAAACAGGTCATCAATTCTGGAAAGAGGGTAATTGTTCTTGACTGTGACCTTGTTTAGCTGACGATAGTTAATGGACATACCCAATGAACCATATTTCTTTCGTACGAATAGAATAGTTGCGCCCCAAGGAGACACACTTGGCCTTATAAAACCCTTATCAAAAAGATCTTTGAGTTGCTCCTTCAAATCCTTAAGTTCTGCGGGGGCCATATGATACGAAGGAATAGAAATAGGCTGCGTATCGAAAAGAAGATCAATTCGAAATTTTATCTTTCTATCGGGAGGTAACACTGGGAGAACTTCCAGGAAAACATCAAGAAACTCATATACAATACTAATAGACTAAATAGTAGAAGTCTCGAACTTAGTGTCTTTAACTCAAACCAAATGGTAGATACAACCCTTGGATATCAATTTCCTAGCCTTAAGGTAGGATATAAAATGACTCTTGGGAGCTACAAAACTTCTGGACCACTCAAACACTGGCTCATTGGGAAACTAAAACTTGACTACATGGGTACGACAATCTATAGATACATAACAAGAGTGAGGCCAATCCATACCTAGAATAATGTCAAAATCAACCACATCTAGCTCAATCAAGTCTGGAAACATGATTCTGTTAAGGACAGTGATAAGACACTTCTTATACACATACTTAGAAACAACAGATTCACCTACTGGGGTAGAAACTAGAAAAGGCTCAGGAATCTTTTCAGCACTAATTTTGAAATTCGCAGCCACCAACGGATTTATATAAGAAAAAGTTAACCTAGGGTCCATCAACACATGCACATTAAAATGAAAAACACAGAGCATACCAGTAACAATATTTGGTGAATCCCCCTTCTCCTGGTGGGGTGGTATAGCATAAAAGAGATTCTGGTGTTGACCACTTACAGTACTAAATAAGACACTCTGAGGAGGAGTAGGAAGAGCTAAGGGGCTGGAGCACTTATAGCCTAACTCTAGGGACGAACATCACGACTCTCCTTTCTAGCATATGGATAATCCCTGAATCTGTGGCCCAACTTACCACAACCAAAGCAACCCCTTAGATCGACTAAGAACTCACCAGGATTGTCCCTACTGCACTTTGGACATGGGGGGGGGGGGGGACGAGGTTTGTTACTCACACTATCCTAGGAACTAGACATAGTAGGACTATTACCCTGCTCCTACCTAATTCTGATGCGGGAGTACTGGCTGATGAAGACACTGGCACAAGTGAATAATTCTGGGATTGAGGGAGATTCCCTCCAAAAAATCTAGTTTGACCATACCCCTGCTGTTCTGATCTAAGTTCTGATCTAACTCTCTTATTTTCCCTTACTCTATCTTTCTTCTTCACCTTGTCTACTTCAATCTGATGAGCATAAATCATTAATCTTAAAAGGTCCATGTCCCTATTTAGTATAGAAGATCTACACTTATTCACAACATAACCAGATACACCAGCCAATAACTTACTCATACTAGTTCTAGAATCAGCAATCATACTGGGAGCATACTTAGATAACTAGTTGAACTTATATTAATACTTCTTAATTGTACTTACTCATACTAGTTCTAGAATCAGGAATCATACTGGGAACATACTTAGATAACTAGTTGAACTTATATTAATACTTCTTAACTGTCATGGGGCCCTGTCTCGAGTTCATAAATTCTTCTAATTTCAGTTTCCTCAGCTCTGGGGGAAAGGATCTATTTAAGAACGCATCCTGGAACAATTGTCAAGTCATGGGAGCGGGATTCTCCCCTCTACTTTTCCTTCACATCTCCACCTAATCATAAGCAACATCTTTCAAGCTATAGGAAGCTAGCTCCACACTTTCTTCCTCCGTTACATGCATAATTTGGGTGATCTTTTTCACCTCATCAAGATATATTTGTGGGTCCTCGCCTATCTTTGACCCATAAAACTCTGGTGGATTCATCCACATAAAATCACGAATCCGAGCTGCCACTGAATTACCTTCCTGAAGAGATGGAACTGCGGCCTTAACATGGGTTTGAGCATTGGCATTAATCACTTGGGCTAGCGCTTGAAAAGCTGCCCAGAATTCAGTGTGGGACATCATCTAACCTAAAAGATGAATGGGTTGAGGTCGTTCACTATTTCTGTGAGCTCTATGAGGAGGCATTTTTTGTCATAATCGAGCATGAATTAATAACAGAGTGATACAATTGTAGGAACGATAGACTTTTGAAAGTAAAAAATGACTTTTCCTAAAACATCTCGTAGCCTCTTGCTCATAGACGTGTCGCACTATACAACGATGATCAAGACTCTATGTAATGCGGCTCATTAGACTCCCTAGGAATCTTCAAACCTTAGGCTCTGGTACCAATATTGTAGTGACCCGAGAACCTATCCCAAGGCGACACATGATGCTTAAGGTCACATGTGGCCTCAAGCTAACCCTCTAAGCCTTTCATCACTTTTAGATCTCACTATATCACTAATCAAGCTAAGTAGAAGAGAATAATCACTTCATGAACATACTTGAATAAGAAGAAATACTGTCATGTACAAATAAAATACTGAAAGCTCTGTACATACTGGTACTCTTGTCTGACAAAGCCTCCAGTATAAAGGCTGAGGAGCCATTGAGATAGATCCCCAACTGACTCGCCTGAACTAAAAAGAAATAACCATCTACTATCAAGGCAAAAATTAGGGACATGGGTCCTCGAACCATGAGGACTCACCAACTGTAAGAATGTAGATAGAGGTACTCAAAGACCACTGTCGCTGCTGAGACTGAGCACCTGAATCTACATCATGAGAAAATGTAGAACATAGAAGAGTATGGGAATCAGTACTTGGGATTGTACTGAGTTTGTAGGGGTGTATGCAACACTTTTAAATAATATCATAAATGTAAAATAAATTAATGCATACTGACAATAATGACTCTCTTCGCTTGAATTTCTTGGAACATAATTTCCATAAATCATCGATAATAACACATGCTTCACAAATCTCATAAATCATTAGACTCAACTCAAACTCTTTAACTCATGACATAGAGTGACTCGGTAACTGAAACTTAGACTATTATGGACTTCGGAGTTTATTATAACTGACATAAATCATATGAGCCGCATGGAGTCCATTGTTTTTCCCTCCTAAGGAAGGAACCCCACATTTGCGGGAGCGTTATACTCTTGCCAAGGAGTATAACCTCAAACTCGTCTCTGTGATCACAAACTCAGCACTTTGGCCCACACTTCCCACTCGGTGCTAAAAAAACCTACCAGACTTATCTTAGAACGCGTTAAGAAATCCACCTTAATCAACTCAAGGGTCTATCATGAATACCAAATTATAAATATATCTCATCTGTAAATCATATACAACTTGTGGATTTCTAACTTGTCTCGAACTTAAATAGTCATTCTCAACATCAAGTACACTTGCTTATCAAATCATATCAAGTATCAAAAGCTTCAAGAAAACATCATAGGACTTAGTGTTAACCCTCAGGCTCAATATTGATATATATTCAATATTCAATCTTCTCATGGAAAAGTATAACTCATGACACTTATCTTAAATCACTTAGAAATCATCAATACATAATAAAAAAATACAATTCATTTTAAGAAATATGATGGTAAAATAATCATAAATATCAAACTTAATCAACTCAAATCTCATAAATCATAAATAAAGAAATTTAGGTGCAAACCCACTTGCAAGGATCATGAAATTTCAATAGTAAAAATCAATTCTTTGGGCACAAGAATGAAAGGATATTCTTGTTCAAGCCTCACATACCTTGGATTATAATTTTGAGATGAAAAGACTTGATTGGAAGCTCTTCTTCACACTTTTGAGCTAAGTTTCTTGATACCTTTGTCTTAGAGAACTTGATTCTTGAACAACTTGGTGAAATATATGGAAGATTCTTCAATTTTCTTAGAGATGATTTGGATTTGGAATTGGAGAGAAACCCTATCTATAGATATTTCTTGGAAGAGATTGAAGAGAAAATAAATTGTTTTTCTCTACTTGGATATATATATAGACAGACCAAAATGGGCGAAAATGACCAAAATACCCTTCAGAAAATTCTAGAACTGGACCCCGAGTTTTGTCCTTGGCACGACACTCTATGATCGCGGACCTTCACTGGATTTTGACAATTGGGAAACTGATCAATGGAACAACGCAGTGAAATTGCGTTGTCACCTTGGTCGTAACCTGGAAGGGAACCGTGACGCGGTTGAATCGCGTTGGTGCACTGAAATTTGACAATCCTAAAATTGAGCCTTGGTGCGACGCATCAATATCGCGGAGGCTCACTGGAAAAATGACAATTGCCATTTTGGCTGGCTCCACGACGCATTAAAGTGCCAAGTGGGACACTACCTTACTAAAATGGCTCTAACTCTTCATCCGAGTATCAGATTTGGGCGAATTTGATATTGATGGAAAGTCTATTCAATGCCTTACATGGAACAAAATAGAAATTAGAGAAATAAAACATGGTATAAACATCAATCAATTTGGAAGTCATCCATATTCACCCAGAAGACGGATTTAGGCTTAAGAAACGATCATGGTATGACAATATCTCCCCTTTGGAAACATTCATCCTCGAATGTTGCTATTTAGGATCAAGATCAAAGAGGAAAATGGAAATACTTTATGGGAAGAATTTTCTCAACCGACTTACTTCACTCTAGATTTTTAAGTACTTCATAGAATGCACAAATCATAGAATGGACATCTATACAACTGAATACGCTGGATTAGTAGGTAACTGAATTAAAAAAGAATAGTTCCCTTGGTTTGATTTGAAATCTCGGAGAAGAGATGAGGATACTTAAATCACATATCTTCTTCTTAAAACTCTTGTGATCCGTAAAGACATAAACATGAACACCGTACAAGTAATGTCTCCAGATTTTTAACGCAAAAACTACTGCAGCTAGCTCAAGATCATGGGTCGTGTAATTCTTCTCATGAGGTTTCAACTGTTGGGAGGCATAGGCTATAACCTTACCCTTCTGCATCAACACGTAACCCAACCCAACTCTCAAAGTATCATAATACACCACAAAATAATCTACACCATTAGGCAGGGTCATCACATGGACTGAATTGAGTCGAGTCTTTAACTCCTAAAAACTCTTCTCACAAGAATTTGACCACTGAAATTTAACTTTCTTTTGGGTTAACCGGGTCAAAGGAGCAGAAATGGAGGAAAAACTCTCAACAAAACAACGATAGTAACCAGCTAGACCCAAGAAACTCCTAATATTAGACGGGGAAATAGATCTTTCACAGCTTCTACCTTTTGAGGATCAACTTAAATACCTTTAGAAGAAATAATATGACCTAGAAAGGCAACTAACCTTAACAAAAACTCACACTTGATCATTTTGGCAAACAATTGATGATCTCTAAGGGTCTAAAAGACAATTCAGAGATGATCTGCATGGTTATTACCATTTTGGAAGTATACAAGGATATTATCTATGATCACAACAACAAACATATCCAAGTACTATCTGAACACCCGATTCATAAGGTCCATAAAAGTTGTTGGGGCATTTGTTAGCCCGAAGGACATGACCAGGAATTCAAAATGACCATAATGGGTGTGAAAAGCTGTCTTTGGAATATCACAATCTCTGACTTTAAGTAGGTGATAACCGGATCTCAAATCTATTTTTGAAAAATAACTGGCGCCTTGCTGCTGATCAAATAGGTCATCAATTATTGGAAGAGGGTACTTGTTCTTGACTATGACCTTGTTGAGCTGATGATAGTCAATGCACATATGCAATGAACCATCTTTATTTCGTATGAATAGAATAGGTGTACCCTAAGGAGATACACTGGGCCTTATAAAACCCTCATCAAGAAGATATTTGAGTTTCTCCTTCAACTCCTTAAGTTCTGTGGGGGGCCATATGATATGGAGAAATAAAAATAAGCTATGTATCAAGAAGAAGATCAATCTTGAATTCTATCTCTCTATTAGGAGGTAACCCTAGGAGATCTTCCGGGAAAAAATCAAAAAACTCATTGATAATACTAATAGACTAAATAGTCAGAGTCTCGGACTTAGTGTCTTTAACTCAAACCAAATAATAGATACAACCCTTGGATATCAATTTCCTAGCCTTAAGATAGGATATAAAATGACTCTTAGGACCTACAGAACTTCCGGACCACTCAAAAACTGGCTCGTTGAGAAACTGAAACTTAATTACATGGGTATGACAGTCTACAGATGTATAACAAGAGTGAAACCAATCAATACCCAGAATAATGTAAAAATCAAACATATCTAGCTCTATCAAGTCTGCAAACATAATTTTGTTAAGGACAGTGATAGGACACTTCTTATACACTTGCTTAGAAACAACAGATTCACCTACTGGGATAGAAACTAGAAAAGGCTCAGGAATCATTTCAGCACAGATTTCAAAATTCACAGCCACCAACGAAGTCACATAAGAAAGACTTGACTCAAGGTCCATCAACATATAAACATCGAAATAAAATGCACGGAGTGTACCAGTAACAATATCTGGTAAATCCTCCTGCTCCTGGCAGGGTGGTATAGAAATTAGAGAAATACAACATGGCATAAACATCAATCACTTTAGAAGTCATCCATATTCACTATAAAAGTGGATTTAGGCTTAAGAAAAGATCGAGGTATTACAACCCTCAACTTAGAACCTTTATATTTCCTCAGGAAAACAAAATAAAATAAACACATACAATGCTTAACTAAGAGAAAACTAAGGAAACTATGTCAGTCAATTCATTTAGTTTTATCACAAAATTTCAACCCCCTCCTATACAAAAATCCAAAAACATTATGTGTACGCACGCATCACATTATAATGACAAAAAGGATCAAGTGATGGCATCATATTATGATTGAACAATATACGTTTATTTCCCAAACAACTACCCTACAACTTAGTGAAGGATAAACGGGTAAGTTTTGTATTACATACATACACTAAAGTAGGTAAACAACCTCACACATACATGACACAAGGTTATACCATCAACTACTACCTATCAAGTTCATGTATTGCTTAACCTACAATTATTCTTCCTATAATACTTATGTCATAACTAGATACAATAATGGTCAAAATTTTACAATCCATAACATATATAAACAAAATTTCAGAAGGGTATCCTTTAAATATCAAAAATTATTTGAGCATCAACAAATTATACTGAATCATTCAAAACAAGAATGCACTAAGGTTCCCTATTTTACTCCTAATTAAACATAACAACACATGACACAATCAAGACATAAATAACATCCTAAATATGTTGGTTCTATGATGATAGAAAACTTGGAGAAAAAGGAACACAATAACAAAAAACCCAAAGTGGTGGTATACTCTTACCCCAACTTTGAGATGATGCACTATCCTCGGTTTATAATTATGAAAATAATAAGAACAAGAGATTGAAGATATACTTGGGGCACTCTAGGCATTAAATATGGACTTGCCCACAGCTAAAGTATCAGAAGGCACCCCAAGCTTGGAGCTAGGTAGAGCTGGCTGGTGACTGGATAAGGATCTCAACTCTCGTTGGTCATGAGAAATCTATCTAACATAATGATTAGTTTGAATAACTTTCCCATCCTATTCAAATCCCTCTCAAACTTATCATAACTTACACTATGCTTTTTATGGCTTCGTGCCCTCTTAACCCTATTAGCGGGGGCTTCGTGATCTTTAAACAAATAAAACACCAATATTGGTGTTGTAGGAAGTGGTAAATACTGGGTGGTATGACAAATAGTATGACTGAAGTATGTTTGGCTGCTAAAGCTTGAAGCTATATCCTCAATATAGCCACCTCTTTCCTCAGACTGAACAAATCTAAAATCTTAGCCTTACGCAGTTTATCACCCATCCAAATCTCAAAATTATCTATCCACCTATATAGCTCTCACATAAATCTCTCTATCTCTATTATCACTTAGGCCTTCAGCCATGTCTCTAAGTTCTAAATTAAAGAATAGACCTATGGCATAATCTACCACCCAACCGAGTCTATCTATCAACCAACTGCTACATGAACTTATGTAACACAGTAACCATGCTAGAGAATGGTTGATAAGGAAGCACAATAGATGTGGATGGAAAAACTGCGGTACCCATTGCTCCATCACTACCTATGGGATTGTGATCTTATTAAGGTTACTCAAACTCTTTCTCTCACCACCTAGTGTTGGGTTTTCCACCAACTTAGTCATATCTATAAGCCTCTAACATAGGGCTTCTCCTAAGAAAGTAGAAGGTTATGCTTTTCTCTGAGCAAATATGTTCGTATCATATTGATCAACCTAACATCCGCTACACGAGTCACCTCTACTATATGATAAAAACCTATTAGCACTACAATGCACATTACATCATAAATCTTCTAAATAAGTCTTGGGAATTGGATGCTTGTGATCTCTCTAAACTTTCTCTTATGTATCTCATCACATATTTATCGAGAAAAATTAATATCATACCTGGCAATAATGCTTGCCACAAAAATTGCTCGTTCAAGGTGGGGGAATTATCTACTCTAGTTAGGCCCAACCTATTCTGCATAATAGACCATGAATACTTTCCCACAAAGTGCAGAATGACTTTTTTATATTATGTTCCCTGCAACCCAAGTGGCATCAACCCCACTCTCAGTAATATAGTTAGTAACACAGCTTAATAGCTCCTGCTTCTGTTCAAGATCCTTTATTTTGGTACTACTTTGCAGTGTCTCCATGAAATAATCAAAATTTGTTGTACTCATTAGAACCTCATGTCAAATCCAAAATGGGAAATAATGAATAGTCTTCTCGAATATATCAGCTTGAGTACCTAGAACTGAAGTATGAACCAATGAAGATTGGTTTCTATCACAAGCTCGCTGCCTTAAAGGTGTGATCAAGTTAACTAAAGTAGCATAATAGGCATAGAACTTGTGAACTAACTCCAGAATATAGTCTCGAAAGGTTCCCTCATCCAAAAAAACCTATATCTATCAAATAAAAAATTTATCTCTTGAAATTCCAGTCATATCAGTTGTCCAAATATAGGGTTCCTCAATAATATTCCTTTTTAATCCACACCTCTCAATCATCTTGGAATTTGTTATATATCAATTTATTATCCTAAACACACCACCTCTTATTTTTATCGGCAAAGGTAGACCAAGCCCTTTTCTCGGCTAAGGGTAGCATCAAAGTGTTTGTGGAACTCTGTATCTCAGTACTAGAAATAGATATACATCAATATTTTCCTTACCATCTATAGACTCAGAGGACCCCTCTCTCTTTTTAGACTAGGGAGCATCGATATTTTTCTCACCACTACCAAACTCAAATTACTCTGATCCCCTTTCAAACTGGGGTGCAGTATTTTTCTCCTTACTACCACCAAACTCAGATGATTTCACCCCTCTTCAGACTGGGGAAAGGTGTGTGATGTAGAGTAGGAGTCAATAAAATATATGGTCGAGGTTGTGGGGTGGCCTATATGGATTGATCTATAACTTTTTTTATTGCCTCATATGGTAAGGCACAATTGGTGTCTTATCTATCTCATACTCACTACAGAGCTACTTCTCTTAATGGACTCATTTCAAAATCTAGATTTTGGTTCCTAGTCTCTTGCTCTTATTTTAGAGGTCGAAGTTACACTACCTTGCATTTGAGTTTCTTTAGATGGCATGGTAGTAGTTGAGAAAAGAATTATCAAGTGAACAAAAGACTGGGTAAACCATAACAAAAATAGTGCATTGCAGGTCTAAGTCTCATGAGTCTAGTCTATAAGTCGTTGACTGGGTTCTTGAATCGTGACCTTCAATTTGAAGTTTATGAGTCAAGTATAAAAATAGTAGGGTGTTTTCATGAGTCGTGGAATCTACTCATAAAATTAAGAAACAAAACCTAACTTGTAGATTCTCGGGCCTAATTCCAACATGTCCAATCCACGACTTATGAATCTTATTCATGAATCGTGGATTTGACCAGTTATGTTTGAATCGAGTCTCTAACAAAGTTGTACCATTTTTATCATTCAACATCATGAAAATTATTACACACTTAGTTTGTACTCAATCATGCCAATCATAACCATGTTATTTCTTTGAGTTTAATCATATTAAGCCATAATTTCAACGCTACTAGGGGTAATAATCATAAATAAAACTCAACATACCTGTGAAGAGCTGGGAAGTGCGATTAAGGAACACATGAGTTCCATTGGGTTCAATGGACTATGCTTCCATAGGAGTGACAGTTTGATTTCTAATAAGGCTCTGGGATGGTGATCGCTATTAGAGTTAGGGTAGAATTTGGTATTTTGAATTGAAGAAGATAGAAGTAGGGAGGAAGTATTTTGAATTTAGATAGGGGTGGAAGTTGGGTTTTTATTGGTTATTAGTGAATTAAGGTTTTGGAGTTTTAGCTAGCGAAGAGTAATACATGTGTGTGACTTTGTTTGGTTTTGAATTGGTAATTACGGGTCATTCCAATGAAAAAAATAACTATATTCTTACCTGGTCCCTATAAGTTGAACCTTGGTTCATAGACCTATTTCATGACCTATGAATTTAAATTATAGGTCATGTTTGGAAACTAAAATAGTTTTTGATTCCCAAAAGTTCAATCTATGGGTTGTAGACATAGACAACAACTTGTGGACCATGTCCTATAATCTACAAAGCTTGTTTGAGTCCCACGAGTTTTATCTATGAGCCATAGGCAAAGTTCATTACCCGTAGACTTGACTCGTGGAATGGAATCTAAGGACAAGAACTCCATTTTGATTTTCATGATTCTAGACTATGGTTTGTAGACCTAGTACATGAATCGTAGACTCTACTCATCAGTATACTTACCCGGAGTTTCTTTTTTACATCTTTTCCTTGGATCAATAATTCCTACATACTTCAGTACCTTATCCTAATATTCTCAAACTTGAGAATAGCCAAAATAAAGTGAAAAACTAAATCCTTGGGTTTCCTCCAAAGAAATACTTGATTTAACATTATGGCTATGTTGGATACTCCGACTTCACTAACAATCCCATGGGTTACCACCCATGAAGCGGTTGATTTAAAATTACAGAACGACTCGATTTGGCTTTATTTCTCAAGCTCTCTTTAAGTATACTTTAGAATTAACCTTGGGTCAGTGCTTTCACCCTTGTAGTGTTTAACTTGTTAACCATCTACCTTAAACCTCTTCTCATCCTTAATCTCCAATTCAATTGCACCATAAGGGAATACTATAACCACTCTATATGGGTTATTCCATTTTGATTGTAACTTGCCAAGAAAGAACTTCATCCTTGAATTAAACTATAGTACCATGTCACCAAGATGAATTCTCACCTCTCAATCTTTCAATTTCTATACAAATTCATATTCTCCTCATGCAATGTTGAGCTCTCATATGCGTGAATGTGAAATTCATCTATCTCATTCATTTGTTCAAGTCTCAACTCGGTTGCATCACTCTATTCCGAATTAAACCTATTCAATGCCCATAATTACTTATGCTCAAGTTCAATAGGTAAGTTGGAATTCCTATCCATACACCAGCAGATATGGAGATGTATCAATAGGAGTTCTGAATGGAGCCTGGTATATCCATAATGCATTATCTAACTTCCTTGCCCAGTATATCCTATTGTCATTCATAGTCTCTGACAAATGTAATTGATATCCTAGTATTTCTCAAGTTGGACCTTAAGTAGATAGTTGAAAAAATGGGATCCTCCAGCACTAATGATCACTCATGTCCCAAAATTGGAGAATATATCATTTTTCAAGAAAGTTGTGACACTTTTACCCGTTTCAAAACATAGTCTAAACCACAAAATATATTTTTATGTCATGAAAACTCACAACCCCCAAAATCATACAACTTGAGCTCTAGGATAGTAGTTATCAAAAGTTCATGTCTTTGCAAGATGTTCCCGAGCCTTTGGCATTGGTCACATGCCCCTACATAGTCATGGTCAAGTTTGTTAATTGTGGGCCAATAATATCCAAGTTGCATGATCTTGTATATAGTTCACGAACCTCCATAATGACCCCTAACTGGTGAAAAGTGCCATGCCTCTAGGATACTCATCATCTAAACCTTTGGGACATATCTTCTTATTACACCATTGACACTAACCATAAACAATTATGGCTTATCCTAAGAGAATTTATATCATGCATAAAGTTCTTTTGTTGCTGAAATTATATATCATTCAAAACTATATCACTTGCTAAATAATTGGCAAAATCTACAAATCAAGGGATTAAGTCTTGTGATGCTGCCAAGACATGCCCATCTGGAAAATTATCAATAATTTCAATCTCATCCACTAGTTTAAGCATTTCTTCCTCCTCAAGGCATGAAAAATGGTTGGCTACTTGATTCTTAGTTCCCTTTCGATCCTTAACCTCAAAGTCAAATTCCTACAATAGAAGTACCCATCTAATCTATGTCGACTTTTCATCTTTCTTTGCCGCTAGAATCTAAAAGTTCCATGGTCAGTGTGCACAATGACTTTGGTGACAATCAAGTAAGACCGGTATTATTCAAAGGCGAATACCATATCAAACAACTCTTGTTCTGTCACAGTATAATTTTTCTACTCAGGATAAAGTGCTTTATTAGCATAGTAGATAGGATGCAAATTCTTCTCTATCCTCTATTCTAGGATTGATCCTAGTGCTATACCACTAGCATCACATATCACCTCAAATTGCAATGTTCAATTAGAAGAAATAATAATGGGGGATGAAATTAACTTCTTCTTCGGACATTTGAATATTTTTAGACATGCTTCATCAAACACAAACTTCATATCCTTCTCTAATAATTTGAACAATGGATTAGCAATTTTAGAGAAGTCCTTAATGATAACCAAAGAAACTAAGAATGTCCTTTAAATAAATTCGTAGAGGAAAATTTTTAATCACCTCAATCTTAGCTTTGTCAATTTATATTCCCTTTTTAGAAATTTTATGCCCGAGCACTATCCCTTTCTTGATGAAGCAACAAGTTGCACTTTTCATGTATTTACAAGGCATTGGATAAATGATTGAATCAATCATTGGATGAATCACCCATTACTGAAAAATCATCCATCAAAACCTCAATAGTGTCTTTCACCAAGTTGGAAAAGATGGGCATCATACAACACTAAAAAGTGGTGGGAGCATTACATTGACCAAAATGCATTTTTTAAAATTCAAATGTTCTATATGGATGAGTGAAAGTGTTCTTCTCTTGGTCTTCAAGACTAACCATCAAGAAAACTTTACCATCCTCTACCAGCAAGGTGGTCTAACATCGGATCCATAAACGACATAGAAAAGTGATCCTTCTGGGTCATGAATTAAACTTCCTAAAGTTCATACAAACTCACCATCTAGCGACTGGTTTGATAAGAACTAGCTCATTCTTCTCACTGGGAATCATAGATTTTCGACCTTTCTTTAGTATATATTAGACTGGGTTCACTCATTTGCTGTTGAGATTGAATAAACCATATTTGCGTAAAACCACTTGATGATCTCTTTGTCTGCATTCTCTTTCCTTAATGGATTCAATCTACATTAGTGCACAATTCAAGGTATAAATATGGATTAAATTGGATTTTATGAGTTCAAATCCCAGGTAGAATTCCAACTATGTCAACAATGGTCCATCCAATGTCCCATTTGAACTTTTACAAAATACATACTAAGGCCTTAATTTTCCACTCTAATAAATTAGCTACATTGATAACGGATAAGGTATTATAGGCCCCCAAGATTGCATAATGAAGATGAAAAAGAAGAGTTTTTAGTTCCAAAACTAGAGGCTCTTTAATAGATGGTTTGGCTAACGAAGTTGCTCTATTCGTCAAAGCAAGATCAAAATTCTTTGGTGCATAACTATGTGAAACCCCTACAAACAAGTGTGCACACCATTTCATCATACTCTTCAATACCATTATTTTACAAATTTCATTATCATAGTTGCAAATATATCAACACTGAGTCTCCTAAATAGCAACCACCAACTAATCTTCATCTATGGAATCTATGTCAAATACCACATGCATATCCTTGGGTTGCTTCATAAGATGGAGTACATTAAAGGTGACTTGCTCATCATTAAATCAAAACTTTATTTTTCAAGTTTCCAATGATGTGACATGTAAACATGGCAAATTCAATGCTTAAAATGGTGAAATAATACATTGACTTAGGTCATTTTGTCATATATAATATGTGTTTTATGTGTTTTGTAGGAAAGCTAGGTTGGAAGTAATTTGGACTGAAAAATATAAGGAAATGCTCTTAAAAAGATAAAATATTGGTCAAGCTATGAGTCGTTAAGTATCCTTACAACTCGTGTCAGACTCGTCACGATAATAGTAAGTCATAGAAGGCTGCAAACTGCAAGGTTAGACAATGACTCAGAGTGTAGAGTCTTAATGAGAACAGTGTGTGAAGTCATAAAAGGTGATTCTCCAGTTGTAATGAGTGAAGGGCATGAGTCGTAAGGACTAACTATGACTCATGGTAAGGAGTCATAAGGATAAAAATATTTGAAGCCTTGAAGATTAAAGTTCCTTGGAGTGACTACAATTAGTAACATAAGATTCATAATGTGACCATACGAGTCATAACCACTGAAGAAAAAATAGAAGCAATGAAAGAAGGCAACGAATTGTAACCAGACGTAACGACTTATTGCCAGAGGTGCAACCACTACCGACAAAGTTTTTCTATTGTATTTTTATTAGGTTTCCTTTAGTATTTTGAGACACTATAAATACCCAAGGATTATTTCCTTATTATGTTATGCACTTTTTATAATTTTTTTCATACTATTACATACTTTTATCATTGATACAATTGTTCTTGAGTTTTGTTTTCGAATTCAATTGGAGAATTTGGCTTTTAATCTTTCATTATTGTGCAATTAATTACATGTCCTTTTTCTTAATTTTCATTAATTGTTGCATAATCATGAGCTGCTAATTTCCTTGACTAGGGTTGTGAGAACTGATGTTGGGTGTATTTATGCATTCTAGTGTCCCTATTCTAGCCTTTTTGACCTTGTTTTGAGGATAATTCTAAGCTACAATGGTTTATAATGAGATAAATATGTTAAACATGTGTTTATAAGGTTAAGAGTGAGTTTCCAATAAGTTTGTATCTAAAAGATTCACTTAGAGTTCAACCTAAGAAACTAGTGTTATTAGCTTAAGCTAGGTGCCTGTCTAGTTGGTTCCGGTGGATTCTATTGTGTTTAAAGTGTTCCAAATGGTTTTTATGTGTAATTATATATTAAAAAACTTGTTGATAATTCTCAAGGGTCAATTGGATCAATCCAAGGGTCAAAAAAATGAGTTAAATCAAAGTAAAATTAGCCTATGTTTAGCTCGTGTTTCTAGTTTATCATGTTGGATATTGTGTTGTTTGAAGCTTTAAATTGTTCTGTTTAATGATATAGGATTCTTCCTTAATGGATTATGATTATATATTAAGGATATACAAGCTTCAAATCAAGTGGGAGCAACTCAAAAAGGCTTGGAATGGCTCAATGAAGACACAATATGCAAATTGACGTAATTTTGGACTCCCGATATGACTTAGGCGCGTGTGTCTTGTATGAGTAGCCAATTTACATGTTCAAAATACTATTGAATTTAAAATAAGCTCAGAATATCAATGAAAAGGCGCGTTGAGGTCCTAAAGGCGATTAGCGTGTGACGCAGGCTCATTTTGATGCTCCCTTGCTTTAGAAAAATTTTTGAAGACAACTTCAAGAGAGTGCATGCGATTAGCATGCGACACATGCTCTATTCTATAGAAATGGAGTATACGAAGCATGCTCCACTCCACACTTGGGTGTTTTTAAGCTAATTATACTTCTATTGAGATTTGGCTTACCCTTATGCTATAAATACATGTATCACATTTTTACATACTTTTGGACGTCTTGGAAGATTTAGTAGGTTACTAGAAATTCTTTATATATCTTTAATTTAGTTTCTTTAATGGTTTGTTTTCTCGGGTTAAGGCCACATTCATGATTACTTTTATTTTGAATTAAGTTTGTTGAGTTATTATCATTATTGGTTGTTTGGTTTTTCTTGTTATAAATATTTTAAGGATTCATGACCCTTAGAATACATCTATTGTCAACCTTGTAAACTCGAGAAATGGAATAGAGAGATAGAACATGGGAATAAGCAAAGTATAGTTTGTATTTATTTATGAAATAAAGAATTCAAATTAGTATCAAGAATAGGGATGTACTTAGATACCTTACTTGATTCATATGTAGGAAGATATTTATAAAGAACTTAAGTGAACTATTACATCTTCGCTCAACGATGTAATACTAAGGTTTAACTTAGGTAAAAGATTAGAGGTTGGGAAACCATGATCATGCAATTAGCCATACGAATCAACAACAAAGATAAGTAAGTTAACAAATGAAGTTCAACAATATAATATGATTGATCGTAATCCTTAACCCTGGGCTTCTATCCTTGGATTGTCCAAAGTCATTGCTTTTCCGCATTAGTTTAGTTTCTTTTTAGTTTACAATTCTAAAATCTTTTTGTTTACTTTTTCTCAATTGTTGAACTAAAATTGGATAGTCGACGAATGCAAGTCCCAGAGAGATCGATACTTGGGCTTCCTTGAAGCCACTTTACTACTTGATAAGACCACTTACACTTGCATGTGCGCTGTAATGTTTTTGGCATCATTTTCGAGGACTTGTAACTAGGAAACTATCTTATTTTTAGTCTTTCTATATTGAGTTGTAAATAGATTTTGCTTATTTTATTTTATTTTCCTTTTATTTCTCTTTTTATCACACTTCTTTATATGTCAGCCTGGGATAGATGGTTTTCAAGTGATAACAATTCTTGTTATTTTTGTGGTGGACCACATCAAGCTACTTATTGTCTAGATTTTCATGAAAGTGCATGGACGGGAACTTCACAATATGATATGGATGTTGTTCGATCTGTGGAGCAGACTGTAGCTTGGTGTTTGGTTTGTCGTCAAAGTTGTCATACTATAGCTATGTGCGCTGTCAATCCTGATTCAGAATTGTTTGTGGACTATGCTAAAAGGCAAAATTGTATAAACTACTACAATCGAACGGGGCTGAAATTGGTTTGAACTAGTAAGAGGAGTTTGAGGAATTGAAGAAGAAAAAGGTGAAATTGATTCACCCAAGGTAATAGTTATTGGTGCATAATTGATGTGTGGTTGATGGTTGTGATGTAATTTAAGTTAAAAATATTGCCATTATTATGGAAAAAGAGAAAAACTGATTCTTATGGTAGTAAACTATGTGTCCACCATATGTTTTTGAAAATTCTTAAAAGAGATAGGGAAAGATAAAAGAATGGGGAGACAAAAAAATGGTGTAAATTGGTTGTTGGAAATTGGTTTTAAACGTATAATATAGTGTATTAAAGAGCTTAGAAAGGTTAGTCACTATTCTCAAATAGTTCCTAACCATTTCTTAGCCTACATTACAACCCGAAAAAGACCTAATTGATCCTAAACCTTACATTCGACTATTAGTGGAGCATTACACTAAGGTAAATCCTATGGTTCATTCTGTGTAACTTGTGAATTCTTTATGAGAGTGAGCGTAATTTGATTATTGTACACGTCATGTTCTAAATTGCTTAATTGTGAGTGATTATGGGTAACTCTCTTGTTGTGAGGGGAACATGTTTGATGAATATGGATGAATTGTGTGATGTCCTTGATTGAATAACAATCATGAGTTTGCCAACTAAGTGAGTCAATTCTTGAGGCTAGGAAGTTTTAGAGTAGTATTCATGAGCTTTCAATTGTGTAAATAACCTGCTTAGTGAATAACTTGCATTCCACGTAGTCATTTTAGTGCTAGCTTGAGTATCTTGAATTTAGAAGAAGTGCAGAGTCTCCTTAGAAGATGAGGATTATAGTTAAGATTTGTTCGAGGACGAACAAGGTTTTATGTGTGGGGTGCTGATATTGGGTGTATTTATGCATTCTAGCGTCCCTATTCTTGCCTTTTTGGCCTTATTTTGATGATAATTCTAAGATATAATGGTTGATAATGATATAAATGTGTTAAAACATGTTTTTATACGGTTAAAAGTGAGTTTCAAATAAGTTTGTGCCTAAAATATTCATTTACAGTTCAACCGGAAAAACTAGTGTTACTAGCTTGAGCTAGGTGCTTGTCTAGTTGATTCCAGTGGATTCTATTGTGTTTAAGGTGTTCCAAATGATTTTTATGTGTAATTATATGTGAAAAACTTTTCGACAATACTCAATGGTCAATTGGATCAATCCAAGGGTCAAAACAATGAGTTAAAGATCAAAGTGAAATTAGCCTATGTTCAGCTCGTGTTTCTAGTTCGTCATGTTGGATTTTATGTTATTTTGAGCTTTAAAATGTTGTGTTTAATGTTATATTATTCTTTATGAATGGATTATGATGATATATGAAGGATATAAAATCTTAAAATCAAGTGGGAACAACTCAAAAAGGATCGGAATAGCTCAATGAAGGCACAATACGCAGATTGATGTATTTTTGGACCGATGAAATGTCGTGGGTATGTGTGGATTTAAAGAGTGGACAATATACATGTACAAAATACCAATGGATTCATAAGAGGCCCAAAATATCAACCAATAGGTGTGTGGTGGTCCTCAATATGATTAGCATGCGACAGTGGCTTATTTCGTGGCTCCCTTACCTTAGAAAAATTTTTGAAGACAACTCCAGAGAGTACATGAGATTACCATGCGAAGCACGCTCTATTCAATAGAAATAGAGAATGCGACATACACTCCACTCAATACCTGGGGGTTTTCAAGCTAATTCGACTTCTATTGGGATTTGACTTTCGCTTATGCAATAAAAACATGTTGTATCATGTTTTTACATACTTTTGGATGTTTTGAAAGATTGAGGAGGATACCAAAACTTATTTTTAGGGTTTATATCGATTTAATTTAATTTGTTTTATGGTTTGTAGCATCAATCCAAGGGATTGAATGATGAATATTTCCATTAAAGGCTAAAATTTCTTTTCCGGGGTTAAGGTCACGTTCATGATTACTTTTATTTTGAATTAAGTTTGTTGAGTCGGTTATCATTCTTGGTTGTTTGTTTATTCTTTTTATAAATATTTTAAGGATTCACGACCCTTAGAATATATCTATTGTAAACCTTGTAAACTCGGGAGAGGGAATAGGGAGATAGAACATGGAAATAAGCAAAGTATGGTTTGTAATTCTTTATGAAATGAGGAATTCAAATTAGTATCTAGGACAGGGATGTAGTTATATACCTTACTTGATTCATATGTAAGAAGATATTTGTAAATAACTTACATGAACTATTACATCCCCACTCAACAATGTAGTTGTAAGTTTCAACTTAGGTAAAGGATTAGAGGTTGGGAAACCATGATCATGAAATTAACCCTACGAATCAACAACCAAGATAAGAAAGTTAAGGAATGAAATTTAACAAAATAATATGATTGTTCGTAATCCTTAACCCTGGGCTTCTATCCTTTAATTGTCCAATGATATTACTATTCTGCATTAGCTTAGTTTCTTTTTAGATTACAATTCTAAAATCTTTTTGTTTACTTTTTCACAATTGTTGAACTAGAATTGGATAGTCAGCAAGTGCAAGTCCCTGAGAGATCGATACTTAGGTTTCCTTAAATCCACTTTACTACTTGATAAGACCACGTACACTTGCGTGTGTGCTTGGGCGCTATCAAGAACCCTGGTGGATTAATTATGTAAGGGAAGTAGGGGATTTGTCTAATCTATTGTCATTGCATATATGGCAATCTTCTTCATATTAATCGTACCCCAAGCTACTGGAGAATCTTAGGAATTGCCTGTATTCGAGAACGTCGTCACAAGGGAGTTTGAGATTTGGAAAATGAGGTTATAATAGTGATTCAAGTCCGTCAACCCTCATCTAATAAAATTGAGACTCAAAAGGTAAGAGTTGTACTAAAGTTATAGACATGGGACAGCAAGGTGATGCCTTGAGACTCATAAGGTGAATGGTGATATTTATCAACAAGTTTACAAGATAGTTGATAATTCATAGTTTGTCAACCTTGCACACAGAGTAGTGGGATAGGTGAATCAAACATAAGAAACTTACAGAGTTGAGAAACCAAGGTGACCACGGTCCTAGTGTTTGACTTCTATTATTTACAAATGCTAGCATTCAGGTTTGGCTACTTATTGTTGTTGACTTTAAAATCCCCTTACTTTTCTACACTGCTCATGGATTTTGTCAAGTTTAAGAAACTATTCCACGTATTCCCGTGGGTTGATCCAAACCTTATTTGGGTTACTATATTTGAGATCAGCTGGATCATACTTCTTTTGAGGTTAGCTTTTGGTCGACAACAAATTTTGACGTCATTGCTTGGGAACACGGTGTTGAATTATTGACTAAAGTTGGTAAAGTTCACGAGCATTTATTTTTCTATTTTAGTTAGGCATATTCCAGTGTATGCCTGGCACTCAGATTTAAGGTAAGCCCTTACTCCCCATTAATTTAGAGCTGGACAGAATTTGACCACTTTTTTATTTAAACTCTGGTGGTCGAGTCTATTGTTGCTGAAAAATTCTATAGGGGTTGTGTGGTGTCCACTCATCATAGGGAGACATTGGTGGATTTGACAGAATTTGATATGGTGGATTTTGATGTAATTTTGGGGATGGATTTGCTTCATTCATGCTATGCTTCTCTTGACTGTAGGACCCAAAAGGTCAACTTTCATTTTCCTAATTAATCGGTGATTGAATGGGAGGGGAGTTCCTTAGTACCCAAAGGGAGGTTTATTTCTTATCTTAGAGTTTAGAAATTAATATCCAAGGGGTGTTTATATCATCTAGTTTGGGTTAAGGATTCTAATCAAAAATTCCATCTTTGGAATTTGTTCCTCTGTTTAATGAATTTCCTAACGTTGTTCTCGATGATCTTTCTAGAATTATTCTCAATAGGGAAATAGTTTTGGGATTAACCTTCTACAAGATACTCATCTTATTATTGTTCCTCCTTACAGGATGGCTCTAACTGAACTAAAGGATCCATTAAATGATCTTCTTTATAAGGGTTTCATCTATCCTAACATTTCTCTATAGGGTGATCCTGTGTTTTTGTGCAAAAAAGTGATCTCTTCGAATATATACAGATTACTATCAGTTGAATAAGGTTATGGTGAAAAATAAGTATCCTCTCCCTAGGGTTAATAACCTACTTGATCAGCTTTAGGGTGCTAGGTGTTTCTAAAAAATTAATCTCTGTTCGGGCTATTACTAGTTGAAAATTAGAGAGGTTGATATTCCCAAAACTGCTTTTCAAGCTTGGTATGGCCATTATGAGTTTTAAGTCAGGTCATTTCTGTTGACTACTGATCTAGGTGCTTTTATGGATCTTATCAATAGGGTGTTCACACAGTTTCTGGAATTTTTTGCTATAGACTTCATTGATGACATCTTTCTGTATTCCAAAAGTGAAAAAGATCATGCCAATCTCCTCCGAATTATATTACAAACTCTTAAAGACCAGAAATTATATGAAAAGTTTTCTAACTGTGAACTTTGACTAGGAGTTATGACTTTTCTCAGGCATGTTATTTCTAGTCAGAGGACCAAGGTGGGTCAACAGAAGAGTAAGGCCATTAAGAAGTGGCCTAGAGCCATGACTCCAACTGACATTAGGAGCTTCATGGGCTTGGATAGTTATTATAGGAGGTTTGTGGGGAGTTTCTCATCTATTGCTGTTCCACTGATGAAGTTAACTTAGAAAATGGTTAAGTTTTTGTGGTCCAATGCTTGTGAAGGGAGTTTTTAAAAGTTAAAGGATAAGTTGACTTTTACACCTATTTTAACCCTGCTCGAGGGTACTAATGGGTTTGTTGTGTATTGTGATGTGTCTCGTGTGTGATTGGGTTGTGTTTTGATGTAGCATGGTAAGATGATGGCCTATTCTTCTTGACACCTTAAGGTTCATGAGAGAAATTACTCGACTCATGACATAAAGTTGGCAGTTGTGGTCTTTGCTTTAAAAATCTAATGCCATTATTTGTATGGGGTGCATGTGGATATTTATTCAAATCATAAGATCTTGCAATATGTGTTTACGTAGAAGGAACTGATCATATACAAAGCCTGTAGCTGAAATTGTATAAGGATTACGACATGAGTTTTCACTAACATTTAGGTAAAGTTAATGTCATTACTGATACTTTTAGCAGGTTTTCTATGGGGAGCTTATCTCACGTTGAAGAGGAGAAAAGAGGGTTGGTGAGGGATATTCACAGGCTGGCCAATTCTCTTAGACTATAAGGACGAAGGCGTGATTATTTAGGAAGTGGTTAAGTTATCTTTTGGTGCTGACATCAAGGAAAAGCATGCAACAGATACAACATATGCAAATTAAGGATAATGTAGGTCAGAAAAAGGTTTTGGGTTTTGAGATTAGGGGAGAATATCTTGAGATATCAAGGAAGGTTGTGTGTTCTCCCTGTAGATGAGTTACGAGAAAGAATGTTGATTGAGACTTATGAGTCAAGATATATAGTTCATTCCGGTTTGACTAAAATGTATCGTGACTTGAAAAAAATTGATAGGTGGAATAATATGAATAGGGATGTGGCAAATTTTGTTGTTAAATGTATGGTTTGGCAACAAGTTAAGGTAAAACATTTAAGGCCTGGTGGCATATCCTGGGAGATAGAATATCCCTTATGGGTGTGGCCTAGCATCCAAATGGCCTCTTCTGAGGTTTTTTATGTTAGAAGGTACAGATCTCCTATTGGATGGTTTGAGGTAGAGGATGCTTGGTTGTTTGGCCTTGACTTGGTTCTCCAAGCCATGGATAAGGTTAAGGTGATTAGAGAAAGACTTAAGACTGCTTAAAATCACCAAAAGTCTTATACGGATGTGAGGCAGAGGGAGTTGGAGTTTGAAGTGAGTGATTGGGTGTTCTTAAAGGTTTCTCCCATGAAAAAAGTCATGAGATTTGGGAAGAAGGGGAAGCTCAGTCCCCATTACATTGGTCCGTATCAAATTGTGAGGAGAATTGGGAATTTCACTTATGAATTACATTTACCAGTGAGCTTGGCTTTGATTTACCCCATTTCCATGTGTCCATGTTTAAAAAATGTATGGGTGACCCTTCTTTTATAGTTCTTTTTGAGGATATGGGTGTTAAGGATTCATTGTCTTATGAGGAAGTCCCAGTTAAAATATTGGATAAGCAAGTTCATAGATTGAGGACTAAGGATATAGCTTAGAAGAGACTACTTGGAAATCTTAAGAAGATAAGAAAACCAGATACCCATTCTTGTTCCTTGTGTTGGATGAAAGTGCTTAAGGTACGAATTCCATTTTCCCTCTTATCGAATTTCAAATTTGTCTTTAGATTCTACTATGTTCTTTCTATTACTGTGCTAAAAATATCCTAACTCCTCATTTGGGCATGAATGATCCAAAGGGGTAGATAATGTAAGACCGTATAAAATTTTGAGCATTTTATTTTTGACCCTCTCATATACGTAACATTAATTTTTTACTTGAATTATGACAAGGGATATTAAAGGGGTGTGTTGGGAATGTTTTGGAATTTTTGAAAGGGGTTTGGGGTCATTTTGTTACCCCAAGTTAGCGATGGTCCACGATAGTGGTATGCCACGCTACTTAGCTTCCACAATAAGAATGCGACATACTGGATACCATCCGTGACAGTAGCGCGCAATGCTGTTATGTTAATTTCATCTACTTTTTATTTTTTAACTTGAGGTGAGGGGCTTCTTGGTCCTTTACCCCTACCACGACTTTAAAACACTTAGATGAACCTTTTCCCTATATCAAGAGCAAAACCTTACTTTTCCTTCTTAAATTCCCAAACCAAGAAAATTCAAGGGTTTTATAAGAAATCACTACTCTGAGCTACAAACTTCGATTTCTCTTCAAATTTTTCTGTACTTTGGGCATGTTTCTCTTTTCTTAACATGAATTTTACATTGTGGCATCATTTTAACTTATATTAATGTGATTTAAATTAATGGGTTTGATATTGGGTTCAGGATTTTTTGTTGTTATTACTTGAATTATTTTTCTCGTGTTTTAAATGGATTGTTCATGCTTAAATTGATGACTTTGGGACTAGATTGGTGAATTGTCATAATGGTTGAAAAGGGTAACATGGGTTTCACCAAGATTAATGAACTTTTGGCTTGGCAATGGCATTAACATCAACCCACATTGTAAACTTGATCTTGAATATGGATATTTGCATAACTTAACTTGTATTTTGAAAACATTGCAGTGAATTAAAGGATAACTGGATAAAATAGATTTGGAATGCCCTTGGTCGCCATGGTTTTATACTTTAAATGGAACTTGGGAGTCCAATGTTTAAATAGACTATTTTGGTATAATTGATTTAGCGTGCAAGCATATTAGTATAACGATACCATCTCGGAAAATGACTTAATGGAAGACTCATTAGTTAATGTCTAGGTTATGTGCAATTGTTTTAATTTGGGCTTCATAAAAATTGTGTAGCTCACTAAAAAGGTGTAGTCCTAGGGGGGACCAATACTGGAAACCATGTTTACCAATATTGGGGGTCTATATGACCATGTGTCTGATGCACACATTATAGTTTGGATGGCTATTACCTTGGTATATTTAGCCTTTCCTCGGTAAATGCTGCAAACATGGACTAGGGACTTTTTGGCTGGGGGCAGTTTGACCCATATAGCCCATGGGTTCCTGGAATGTTGGAATGAGCTACATAGTTTAGGCTAATCTTTTAAACTATTATGTTAATTAACCTTTTTCCCTATCCCGATATCTTTTATATATGAACAAATTTTGTGCATTTGGTTTATGACTGTATTATTATAAATGGCTTATTTTATCCCTATCCCTTGAGTTACATATAATGCTCACCCTACTAACCATCATCGGATGGTGCATTATTTTATGATAAGGGTTTGGAGGACTTTTCTATTGCTCTTGTGCAACGTTAGGTGGTTGGGTACTTCTATTGACCAGTTATGAAGTGGTAAGCCTCCATTCTTCAGAAGCCCTTGTCATTTCATTGTTATTTCCTTATTAGTACTTTTGGAAATATGTTATAGTCGAGGGCATATCCAGACTTTGTTGTTATTACTGGTTTAGAGGATTTTGTGGATAGTATTGGGATGTCTTGTTTTGACTCCTATATTTATTAGGATTTGTATATCTTTCATTGACTTATTTGGATTTACTTGTTTACTTTCATTATGCTCTTGAGGTAAGTCTAAGGGGGTTGTCTCTAGCCCCATGGTGGGCTTTAGATGCCCGTCATGGCTAGGCCTGGGTTTGGGGCATGACATCCAAAATTTAATGTTGCTTAAATTACATCTCCTAAAAGTATAACGCAATTTTTGATCAAATATAGATGGGGTTGCACTAGTAGATAATAGAACGAGACTTGATTAAGTATTTGTCTAAGTAACTGATAAATAAAATAGGGGTTTTGTGGAACAAAGTATTAGTAGCAATGAGCAATGATTGTTAGATTTGTAATAAGTATGAGAAAGGCACTAGGACTGCATTCCCCAGTATCATCATAACTCCATAGGTTCTTTGTATTTCAGTGATCTCTTATGCTAATCAATGAAGAATTGATAGCCTATGTATCATCTAACCAACTATGTTATACCCCTTGCTGATAACTATCCCCAAGCACAAAGGTTAATGTATCATGAGTGTTGCATTTTTTATCCCTATTTGTGATCCTAATATAGTCTCTCTCATTTACTAGCTCAAGGATGATTAAATAATGATAACTCCAAGCCTTGTTGTTGATTCACTATTCCTATTTGGATATCCTTGCTATAGTCCGGGGTAGCGATAGGATAAGTCCCTATTTGTGCACTTGTTAAAAAAAACAATCAAATCAAAAGAAAAAATAATACATGTGTAACAATCCTTCTAGAATCACCTTGTACTTTGAATACTACTCTGTTAATCTGTCGTAGCTCCCCCAACCCTAGTTGTGGTGTTTAGAAACTCATAATTGCAAGAACACAAGAAGAATTCTAATACAAAAGCATAAATATGATTTACAATAATAAGACAAAAAACTCCAAAATCTCACTTTGAATTAAAATCCTAAAAATTGATATTTATTATTCCAAGACCAAGAATATGCCTTAGAACCTTACAATAATGTGAAAAAGCATAAAATAATCATAAAACCCAATAGGATTATTTATAGATACAAAATAATCGTATCCTAAACTGCATCGGAGAAATAAGTCGGCAAATTCCTGTGTCGTAGATCAATCTATGGGTCATAGGTCCCTCTTGTGGAAATCAAATTTCTCTTGTATCGCTAGTATCTGGTTCACTACTACAGTCCATGATCTGTAGGTTAGGTCCCAAAATCGTTGGTCCTTTTCATAGGAATTTGAGTAACCACCACCTGCATATTCTTACTCATGACTTGGTTCCACGGGTCATGGGTTGAATCCATAATTCTTCAGTCCCTTTCTTTAGAATCAGACTTTTCCTTCATATTTGAAACCATGTTCATAAGTGAATTTCAAATGCCGTGGATCCAGTTAATGGATCATAGAACACACTCATGGAATTTAGAATTTTTCCTTCCCTGGTTAATTTTGATCCTTATTTTTTGTTGTGCCTCTAAACCCTGTTCTCCTGCAAAACATCACAAAAAATACCGAAGTTATTGTATATTTTCCTCACTTTGAGTATCAAAAGTTCCATGAAACCATGGCATATCAGTGACATACCATTTTCTATTATTTAATTACCTATAAAGAGGTCTTCCATGAGATAGAAGAGGTTTCGTACATTGTGGTTCCTGGGTGTCCTTCAGATTGGCACTGTTCTTTGTCATTTCAATATTATATAATCTTTTGCCATTTCTTCTATTAACTTCTTCTCATACCGATCTCTCTTTCTATAAATTATATGTATAAAAAAATAAAGCATCGATGTTGAGAAAACAATTCAAGGTACGTAAGTCCTTGATGGTGAAGGCAGACATAAGTTGAGAAATTTAATTATTAGAATTCCTATAAGAAAAAGGTAATCAACATACACTAAGACAAAAGTAGTATAAGAATCATATCATTGGATGAATAAAGATGAGCCAGACTTGGAGAAGAAAAATCCAAACACATATAATAAAGAGCTGAGAGCTTTAAACCATGAACAATGAGCCTATTTAAGGCAATAAATATATTAATGATGTCTAAAAAAATGATGTGGATATTAATAAATAATGTGTTAGAGTTTTTTCTATGTACACTTCCTCATTTAATTAAACATGTAATAAAGTATAACTTCAAATTGTTGAACTAAACACTCACTGAAAGTGTCATTGTAAACATGATGTGTATGGTTGTAGATAATATAGTAGGATTGAAAGCATTATGATAGTCTACCTCGTCCTCTTTATTAAAACCTTTCAAAAGAAGATGTTCATAGTAGCTTCCTATAAAACTATTTGTAGCAAGTATTAGCTTAAACACCACTTACACCCCACAATACTTTTGGTAGTGGAAAATTACCAAAGACAAAGTATCAGTTCGAATTAGAGTATTTGTTACAACCCTTCTTGTCGCTATATCTAAGTCTCTGAATTAAAATTTCATGCTAAGATTCTTCCCGAAGTTAAAGTTATAAATTTTAAGCTAGGCTAGTTTCGGATGAAATTAGAGCAAGGTATGGTCTAGGGCAATCCAAGAATGAATTGGGTAAGTATGGTGGTGCTTGGCTTGATTTATAGTTATCTTAGATGATAAGGAATTAGTAGAATGATAACTCCTAAAATTAATCTTAATGCAAAAGGTATTATTTAAGATGTCTTCGAATTAAGGTATGATGTGAAAAAAGGGAGTTTTGGAAAAAACCAGACATTCCATCTCGCCCATGTCACTATAGCGACAGGACCAAAAGCAGAGAAAGTCCTATTATAGCTCTCGGTCAATGCGGTCTACGATTTCTATAGAGACATATGTTCTTTATTTTAAAAATCCCCCAGAATGGTTTAATCTTCTAAAAAGCATTTTGAGGCAAGGGAGAGGTGATTTTGGGAAAAAATCATCAGCTAACCATCATTTTGCTTCATTAATGTAAGGATGTCATCCCCTTTAACTAGTAAATTGATATGTAATCCTTAGAAATGCTCGTTTATGGTGTTTGGAAGGGTTAACACTGATTTTAGTTGGTTTCATAGTGTAAGAGAGTTATTTAGGAACAAAATCAATGGATATTGGTTAAGAATTATTAAATTACGCTTGCATGTCATTAATTCACCAAAGCATCCATAAAATTGTTAGTTTTAGGTGAATTGATGTAAAATCCCTATAACAGGGAGATAATGACATGAACTTGGCCTTAGAGGTTGGTCGCAAGTTAGAATTCCCAATGTTGTAGGTCATTTCATTAACTATGCGTTTGTATGCATTTCTAGACCGAGATCAAGCAAAATTTGCATAGAAAGACAAGACTCAAGCGTAGTGGAGTTTTACAAGCTTAGCTCAAGGTAGATGATGGTATTGTAGTTTAATCCAATTTGTACTATATATGCATGTTAACTACTACTTAGTATGGCTTGTTAGTGCATGTTGTTTGGTGTGGTCAATTCAATAATTTTATCTTGTTGTATGATTTTGACCTACCTTAATGTTAAATAAGGAATGTTTGATTTTTAAACATTCCCTCAGCTTATTGGTGGAATAAGATTGGCAGACATTTGTGCCTGAGGTTTTGGTACATGGAGGGAAATTTTGGTACATAGACAAAATTTGTCCTCTACAGTCATGACGAAAGAGTGGTTATGATACCCATAGTGTTTGTGTATAAGGTTCTGATGATTTTGATGGTTCTATGAGTAGGCCAGGGTAATACATTATATGTTCGATAATTTCTTAAACTTGTCTAGACTTTTTTTGACGTGACTTGACTTGACTTGACGGAGCTTAACTTGACTGTAAATGTCTTGACTACTTGTGTGTTATCCTAAACTGCTTAATTGATACTTGTTCTGTTAGGTGTTGTTAGAATAAGCATGGATGACTTTCTTTTACTATATTTTGGTTAAGTGTTCATATTCCTATCTTAGGTTGGACAAACAACCCTACCAGGACACAGTTATTCTTGTGTGCTAATACTACATCTGCTCTTACTTTTGTTAAGGGCCGCATATATTCTAGTGGCTACTGCAAAACCTTATTTGTTACTATAGTATGGGAAGTAGATTTCAGGGGTGTGAGCAGCTTATTTGGGATACCATGGAATTGTTCTTTTATGACATTGTCCTTTGTTTGGACTTATGCACTTTTCTTTAGTTTTAGCGGTTCTTTTATTTTGGGGTTACATCCCTTCTTGACATTCTAAACATGTTTTGGCAAGCCGACTTTAGGGTTCTAGGGGTGTTTTTGGTTAAATACATATTTTTGCATTTTTCTTAAGTTTTTAGATTAGATGATCCTTGAACTATTAATGGGCTAGTTTTTTTTCATTTTCTCTAAGTTTTGGTTAATGCTTTCGTGGTTATTGATTCTTCTATCGTAGAATTGGGTGGGTGCTACTCACGTCCAATTGGATCATGATAATGTTGGTATCAGATCCTAGGTTTTTCGATCTTATTGTACCAAAAATGAGTTTTTATTTTTTCCAAAGAGTTGATTCCACAAGTTGAAAGTATTTAACCCTATTAGATGTATTATCTTGAGCCTTCATGACAATCCTTTCTTTTTATCTGTAACCAAAAGCCACGTTATAGCCTAAAGAAAGACATTTTGATCAATTTATAAGCATAACAAATCAACCATTCTTTCAATATTAATTTTCACACAAGGAACAATGTCATGTCACATTCATATGAGAGTTTTATTAAAGAAAGTGTTCTTGAGCATTGTAAGACATCATTGAGTTTTGAGAAAGTGAAAAATGAGAGAGTCTTATCGTTGAAAACCTTTATGGTAATTGTAAGGTGATCTTGAGTGAGAAATTATAAAAATGAGAGAGACTTGTTGGTGAAAACTCTTTGGAGCACCACTAGTCGAATAAAGTTTCCAAGTCTAATGCAAAAGTCACAACTATAAATCTGACTTCCTAGTATGAAAGTTTGACAAGAATGAAGTTCAAATTCATTTGACAGATCAGGTTATTTGATCCAAAACATATGTCATGATCATTAAAGTTGATTTCCACATTGTCTTTCTTTCTTTCATTTCTCAAAAGGGATCTTTAGCCAAATACTGCTTCTTTTTTCTCTTTATTATTTTTCTTTGAGTTAGTCTATGTCAAAATAATCAAGAAATAATTTCAAAATTTTCTACCAACTTTTCAATTGCAGAAAGCAAAGTCTAGCAGACACATCAAGTGTGAAACAATTTGAGAAGAAATTATACATACCATAATTTGTTGTGGTCGGCAATTTTAAGAATCAATACAATGTTCAGTGTTGTATGAGGCCAAAAAAATGGATATTGTAGTTTGGAATTTTAAATTAGTGATTCTACAATAAATTGCCCATGATACAAGCACAATGCAACAAAATTGGTCGAACATGGGAACAATAGAAGTTGTTACATTCAAAGCCAAGGCCACAAACTGACCACTATTTTGAAACTTACGATATTTCTTTATTTTCCTAAAATAGGGGAAAATATTATTTATATAAAGGAAATTTGAGATGTTCGAGCTTGCAAATGATATTATAGTAAAAACTCTCATTTTTCTCTATTTCATTCATATATCCGTCACTTTTCATTTTCTCCTAGGATGACATTTCCTAGTATGAGACAATTTCTTTTCATTTTCTCCTAGGATGACATTTCCTAGTTTAAGATATTTATTTATCATTTTTTCCTAGGATGACATTTCCAAGTCTGAGACTGTTACTTTTTATTTTCGCCTAGGATGATATTTCCTAGTCTGAGAGAATAGATTTTCATTTTCTCCTAGGATGACATTTCCTAGTTTAAGATAGTTATTTCTCCTAGGATGACATTTCCTAGTCTGAAACAATTGCTTTTCATTTTCTCCAAAGATGACATTTCTTAGTCAAAGACAATTATTTTTCATTTTCTCCTAAAATGGCATTTCTTACTATAAGATAGTTATTTCTCGTAGGATGACATTTCCTAGTCTAAAATGGTCCTTTTTTATTTCTCTGAGGATGACATTTGTTTGTCTGAAATAGTCTTTTTCATTTTCTCCTAGGATGACATTTCCTAGTCTGGGATAATTTTTATCCTATGATGACATACCCTAATCTGAAATGGTCATTTTTTATTTATTATAGGATGACATTTCCTAGTGTAGAATAGTCCTTTTTCATTTTCTCTTAGGATAACATTTCCTAATCTGAGACAGTTATTTCTCCTAGGGTGACATTTCCTAGTCTAAGAAAGTTACTTTTTATTTCTCCTAGGATAACATTTCCTAGTTTGAGAAGTCCTTCTTAATTTTATCCTAGGATAACAGTTCCTAGTCTAAGAAATTTTTTCAGCTAGGATGACATTTCTTATTATGAGAAGCTCGCTTTTCATTTCTCCTAGGAGGACATTTCCTAGTTTGAGACATTTTTTTTTCATATTCTCCTAGGATGATATTTCCTCGTCGAAGAGAGTCTTTTTAAATTTTCTCCTAGGATTACATTTCCTAGTTTGAGACAATTATTTTTCATTCTTCTTCTAGGATGACATTTCCTATTCTGAGATAGTCATTTTTTATTTTCACCTAGGATGATATTTCCTAGTCTAAGATAGTAATTTCATTTTCTCCTAGGATGACATTTCCTAGTATGAGATAGTCATTTCATATTTGTAACATCCCGTAGTTGTAACACTCAAATAGTGCATACAAAATGACCTCTTGGACCCCCATGTTGATAGTAGGCCATGTTTAGATGTTATGGGTTGTGTTGGCTGTTTTTGGACGTTAGAATTAGGTGTACGTCGCCAAATAGACCATCCACAAAGGTTGTGTGTCACATGAAAAACATCAATATCCCTTAGATGTGGTGTGCTTTTGGTGTGCTTTGGTTGTGCGCCACCCAGCAAAAGCAAAGTGCCAAAGTTTCTCCATTTTGACTTAATTTAAGGGCGTTGAGGTCTTTTCACACCCCTAAACCATTTCTAATCATTCTTAAATGAATTGATGCCCTTCCCTCTTCCCAATAAAAAAATTCAAGTTTTTTCCCTCAAGAACTTAAGAAGTTAAGTTCCAATTTTAGGCTTTCTTCAAGAATTCGTCCAATTGAGATATGTGGGGTTTCTGAAAAAGGATAATCTTCCAACCTTGTGCCCAAAGTGTGTGATTTCAATATTGAATTTCTTTATTAAGGTAAAACCCACATGGTATATTGCCATGTTATTGAAAGCTTTAAGTATAGAAAGAATTGCATACGCTCATGTTTTAACTTATAAGATTTGTATTGTGGTTGTAGTTTCATTATTCTGACGGAGATTGATGAAGGATTTTAATGTGATTATTAAGCATGATGTTTTGTTATGAATTTTTGTGAATTTAAAGATTAAATTCTCAACCCTAAGTATAAGTATTGAGTTTACAATAAGATTATTCTCTTAAGCTCCATTGAAAAGTTTTACATCATGATTTAAAGCAACGATTAATATTTTAATCTTAAGAAAAGATACGAAATCCATATTTGTTCATCTTGATTAAGATTTAAAGTAAAGAGAAGTAATTGGTTTTCATGTTATAAACCCTTATGCTAGTTTAAGGTGGATTTCCTAAAGTACAAGCATATAAGTATTCTAGGAGTATTATTTAGCACCGAGAAGGGAATGCAGATAAGCATATCCTTAATTCCTAAAAACTACGAGCCACCATAGGTTAAGCTTTTTCCCTATATTGATAAAGTAAAGTGATCACCTAATATTAAGGTTATTTTCCTATGGCAAAGGTAGAATAGCTCTCCCCAACATTGGTAAAATGTTGGACTCCATGGTAGCTCACATGGTTTATGTCATTTAGAAAAACCTCACAAAGAAAGAATAATACGTAAAGCTTTTAGAAGCTAAGTTTTATGGCTCACAAATTTTACTCTTATGATTCTTATTTTGTGGTTATGATTTTACATTTTTTCTTTAATCATGTTAAAGGTGAGTAATTTACACCTAGTATGTGTCATTGAAAGTTTATTTGAACATTCAGTTATCGTTTTACTTATGTATTCACCCCCATATACTCAGAATATTCCAGAGGTACTAACTCACATATATGTCTTTGTGCTACATTGTCTTATAATATAGGTTCTGGTGCTCATTTCTAGAAGTATGATTGACTACGGGAATCACTACCTACATCCCGACTTTTGGTAAGTCCTCATAGTTTGGGAACCCAGTTTATCAAACTCTTGTTATTGCTAAAGTGTTTTATTTATTTGATTTCTATTTATGTTCGGGTCAGTGGGATTTTTCCCAGTGGCTCTTAAGTCAGTATCAGAGACTTATCATACTATTAATGTTTTCAGTTTTTTAAGAGTTGTCTAAAGACTTCCAAGTTAATGACTTTAGTTAAGATATGAATTTATTTACCTTCATATTCTATTAGGTAGTTCTATTTTCATATGAGATCTAATTTAAGTAAGAATTACGGGTTATCTTCAGAGTATTAGTAGTTTTGAGCACCATGTGACGTCTAGGGAAGTACTTTGGGGGCGTTACAAAATTAGTCTCCTAGGATGAAAATTCCTAGTAGCTGACGGTTATTATGCATTTGTTCCTAAGGATTAACATTCCTAGTAGCAGATGGTCATCTTGTATTCGTCTCCTAATATGAATATTCTAAATAGCAGATCAATAATTTGTCTTCATTCCCAAGGATACACATTCCTAGTAGCATAAAAATCATTTTGCATTATTCTCCTAAGATAAATGTTTCCTAGTCTTTGACTTTTTTTTTCTTTCTCTGGGAATAAACACTTTGAGTCTGAGATATTTATTTCCTTTTGCTCCTATGATAAACACTTCCTAGTCCGAGTTCTATTTTGAAGTTCGCAATTTCTAATAGCTCATAATATTTTTCCAGTGAAAATTGGGCAAAAAATTATTTGTTTCTTTTGTTTGTGATGTCTTGTAGGTTTTATCCACCAAAAACAATTTGATTCTCATCTTTTCTAGAATGTTCACTCTCAATGACCATCAGATTTAGCATGTAATAGCATAGAACTTTCATATCTATTTCTATCCAACTACTGATCATAAGAAAAAAGATTCAAGAATATTCTCCAAGTGTCATTTGAAAGAGTGTCAAAGTCCCAGTCAATTCAAGTATCAAATCTCAGCTTCAAGATCAATGCACTTACCAAAAAGCAACATGATATGTGAAACTCTTGACTAAAGTGAAGATTCAAGTAAAGATTCAACAGAAGCTACATATAGGATCTTCTACTTGTAATTCTTTCATAATCCAATTTCTTAGGTCATAATTGCACCTACTATAACCCACAGTAGTTGAAAGAACCCATAATCAAGAACAAGTAGTAAAAGACTATCAAGAAAATTAAAGAAGCAACGAAAAATAATCAAGTAAAAAAACTAATATAGAATACAAACCTAAGACCTGGTGAAGTCAGTACAAGAGCTTCTAATACAACAAGAGTAAAAAATACAATACAGAGTAAATATATATGTACAAACCATTTACAAAATACAAAGTAGAGATGTATAATAAAAATAAGGGAGAGCAGTAATACTTCGAACGTCAGGAGATCACCCCAAGTTTCCAATATATAGTTGCTCCGCACGATCCATACATCAATAGCAAAAATGTATAACATGATTTGCAGGTTGCATAAGTGTAGCATAACTACCAAACATGTGGTACTTGGTTGGTATCAGCCAATTGTGCTATAAAGATAATGTAAAAATAAATATTATGTAAAGAAGGAGTATAAGCCTCAGGAAACTATCCAAAAAACTAAACATGATAATAATATAGCAATAAGGGTAAACTATCCTATTCTAATAGTATTTGGGAACTAGGGTACAATACCATATATCATTAGCTAATATACAACTGAAGAGTGAAAAAAGGTTATATTGTAGTAGTACAAGGCCAAAGGATTCATATACAATGTGAATAGATAATGAAAAAGAGGGATATTGAAACACCCCAAGTCTTGGACCCTTTCAAATTTCCTTGGTTATGGACTTACTAGGCTTGGTATGACTCAAGGTTACCAATCATACCCTTAGATACATGTTAGGGGAGGCTTGGTGGCTCACTCGTACACTAGGCAATGTGTTTGGTGTAGCTACTGCCCAACATAGGACTAATCTTAGTACGAGTCGTATAGGAACATATGAGTTGTGTAAGATAAGTCGTATGGTGCTTGTTTGAGTTATCTTGTGGAATCTTCCCAATGTACGATTGGTGGGTACTATTTACCATACCACTTTTACCCTTAGGTACGATTCAGGGAGATGTGAGTCATATAGGTACTAATTAATAGGGTCTTGGCATGGCCTTGCATACGAGTTAGGGTACCACTGTGTAATGACCCGAGACTACACCCTAGTTGTTACACGGTGCTTACGATCCTGAGAGACCACATAAAAAACTATTAGTTGGTACCTGCTATGAGTACTGAATAACATGATTATAAATATGGAAGAATACTGACATGTCATAAGGTTTTAATAACTGAATTTAAAACTGAAATATGAGTTTATAGAAACAACTGACTAAATCTGATAAAATAAAGATAAACTGGATCACTAACTGTAAAATCTGAATACTGAATAACTAACTCTAATATCTGAAAAGCCTCTATAACTGATTAAATGAATATGAGTTTATAGGACAAGCCCCAACTAACTCCAACTAACTACTAATTGAGACATAAAGTAAAGTAAGCCTGTCCTCGAAGTATGAGGACTCAGTACTGTTACTATTGAGATTCTATCCAAGAAATTCGTGGCAAACTCTTCCTATTCTATAGGCCCAGCATCAACATATCTATCAACTTTCAACTTCTTAAAGTAAGTATGGGCTACGTCCTGTTATTGATATGCAGCCAACTCGGCACTCTTATTAGACATCATCCCCATAGAATTTGGACCTTCTGAACTATATCTAAGATTTCCTATAGATCTTCTTCAGACTTGGATCCCGTGAAAGGAGGAGGATTTATTTGGGTGAAATCCCAAATTCTAGTTGCAGTAGTATTGGTCAATTGGTTGGATAAAACAGTGGTTGGCCATTCAGTTTATGTTACAACAGAGTTTGCTAGAGTAATGAACGCAACCCTTAGTAGGATCAGCCTAGATGTGCTGTGGGGCTGGCTGAATTCCTATTCTTCTTCCGTTCTTCTTGGAAGGCATGTTCTGTAAACGGAATGAAGAAACAGATTAAATTAAGATTTTAAATTTAGCTCATGCTCAATTGCACGACATGAATACATAAAAGAAGGGAAACTTTGCCTAAACGCCTTGTATCCACTTGTCCATAAGTGTAGCGTGCTACACACCCATGCACAAGAATCTACTCGATATGAATTTTAAACTTTCTAGGACACTTTAAATCCTTAGGATTTGATACCAAGTTTATAACGATCCGAGACTACCCCTTAGTCATTACACGGTGCTTACTATCCCGAGAGACCACAAGCTAACCCATAAGCTGGTACTTGCTGTGAGCACTGAATAATATGATCATAAATACGGAAGAACACTGACATGCCATAAGGTTTTAATAACTAAATTTAAAACTAAAATATGACTCTATAAAAACAGCTGACTAAATCTGATAAGATAAAAATAAATTGGATCACTAACCGTAATATTTGAATATTGAATAACTGACTCTAGTGTCTGAAAAGCCTCTATAACTGACTGACTAAATATGAGTTGATGGGATAGTCCCCAACTAACTCCAACTAACTACTAACTGGGACATGAAGTAAAGTAAGCATGTCCTCTAAGTATGAGGACTTACTACTGCTACTACTGGGAATTTGATGAGTCTACTCATGAGCCAAAAACTGAGCGCCAGAACCTATAATATAATACATCATAGTGCAAAATAAAAAGTAAGTGGTCAGTACTTTTAATGTACTTGTATGCTAAATAAGGTAGAATGATATGTATGGTTTCATGAACAGAACTAATGATTAACTGGATATGCATATAAATCATCGAGTACTGAGTAGAGAACATGTAATCTATAGATACTGATAATACATGAAAATTTGTAAATACTAAGGATGCATGACCAAGCATATAACATAACGAAGTAAAATATATAAACTGAAATACTGAGATAACTAAAATATGTATGCTTTTATCAAGTAACACTAAGACTGAATAACTGAACTGGGATTATAACTGAGACCATATTTGAGACTGTAGGAGGTATCATCTAACCGACATTCCCCAATTTGAGAAAATCAGAGTCAAACCTATAACCCCAGCTGGAAGGGTGTTAATACCGCACCACGGGTACTAACAATAGACCTTTGGATCCACTGAACTGATATAATGTCCAAAGGACTAAGTGTGTCAAGCTTGAACTGATGGGTAACCCCTGCCAGATAATCAAGCCTAATATGATAGGTGACTACTCATATCCTATGCTAGCTATATAGTTCTGGAGTATAGGGACTACTACTAATGACTTTTTCTATCTGACAGGGAAGCCTCAATCCCTACACTTTCTCGGTGCTAAATCCTACTCCCAATTGAAAGAGACTGAGGTACTAGACTATTCTGAGTTGAATAACTGATATCTAACTATTCTAATAATGTTCATAATATAATCTGAAGACTATTCTATAATGTACTAAGGCTAGAATAAATAAACAGCTATGGTTTTCAGGTATTCAATACCCCCAGGCCTCAAAGCAACAATACTGAAATGACACTAAAGCTTGAAGGCTAAAACATGAAAGCTCTTAATAAATAAATCACTCTTATAGGAATTTTACAAACACTTGTAGTTCATGGTTTTAAAACAATCATAGGAATGTCATGGAACTCGTAGAAATAGAATGAATTCATCATAATAGCTTTAAATCATGGTTTAATTCAGTAAATCATAATTTTAAAACATGGAAGATTGAGGAGTAATAATAATTTCATGGTAACATGGTGTAGAATCATAGTTCATGGAGATTCATGGATGAAATCATACTTTAAAATATGATAACTTGAAAAGATCACAAATTTATAATTTAAAAAGGTTGCTTGGACGCCATGGATGAAAGGGATCCATGGATGAACATCTAACATACTTGGGTTAGTAAATTTGAAGAGATGAATGGAGAGTTCTTGAGAAATTGCCTTGAATTTGAGAACTAGGGTTTCTTGTTCTTGATAGACGGATTTTTTATTGTGAGAGGAATTGAAATAATGATGACTACTTAGGGTATTTAGGGGTTAAACTTTGTGTTTTAGGTTAATTAGGGCCATTGAAAAAGACCTAAATACCCTTAAAAAAATTTAAAAATGAAAGTTAAAAACTGACCATACCGATTTTTAGCCTTGGCAGGACACACCACTATCACCCCAAGCCACTGGAAAAGGGACAATTGGGACCTGGTTAGACAACGCAATGCGCCACCATCGTGGTAAGCCTGTGGATACCATTTTCTCCACCTCCGCGATGCGCTATGATTGAGAAGGTTCACTGGAAATCAACAAACGGGAAATTGGCTTGCTCCACGATGTGCCATGATTGTGGAGTCACACTGGCAATTGACAATTGTTATTTGGACTATCTATGTGACGCACTGAGGATTAAAATGATGGTGTTTAATGACTGAAACTTAAAATAGCCATAACTTCTTACCCCATTATCAAATTTGGGAAATTTTTATATCGTTGGAAATTTAGCAGAATTTTCTATGCAATGGCAGGCACTAAACATAAAAATAATAAGTGTTTTAAACATTTCATATATGAATACTCATGTATTGGGACTTAGATTATGCTAGGGAAATACAGGGTGTTACAATATCTCTCCCTTGGGATCATTCATCCCTGAATGAAACTGGTTAAGCTAAGAGAACTGATGGACTTAGCCTACACACTGAATATGCATGTTTGATGCATGGAATACATGACTGAATTGATTTATAAATGCATGACTAATAGGAACAATATTACGGTTGAAACTGAGCATAACAGAGAAAAGAAAATCTTAAGAAGATTAGTATCTTATACTGAATTTGGATTCACAGAGAAAAGATGAGGGTACTTGGTCCGCATATCTACTTCTTCTTGCCAAGTGGCTCCCTCAATGGACTAATTCTGCCAAAGAACTTTGACTAGTGGAACTTCTTTGTTCCTTAGTCTATGAACTTGATGATCAAGAATTTCGATTGGAACTTCCTTAAAGGAGAGATTCTTCTGAATATCTATAATTTCTAAGGGAACGACTATAGCTGGATCACCAATACATTTTTTTAACACTAAGACATGGAACACTAGGTGTACTGAGGCTAAATCTGAAGGCAACTCAAGCTCGTAAGCTACCTTTCTTAAATGATTGAGAATCCTAAAGGGACCGATATATCGGGCACTGAGTTTCCCTTTCATGCTGAATCACTTCACTCCTTTCATGGGAGAGATTTTCAAGTACACAAAGTCACCAACCTCAAACTTGAGATCCTTTCTCCTAACATTAGCATACATTTTTTATCAGCTCTGGGTAGCCCTAAGCCTTTCTCTGATCAACTAAACCTTTTCTAACGCATCAAACACCAAGTCAGGTCTTACTACGGCAGCCTCACCTACTTTAAACCAACCAATTAGAGATCTATGTCTCCTACTATAGAGAGCCTCAAATGAAGCCATAAAAATACTGAAATGATAGTTGTATTGTATGCCAAGGAAAATGGTAATCCCAACTAACCGTGAATACAATAATGAACGCTTTCAACATATCCACAAGAGTCTGAATGATCCTTTCTGCTTGACCATCTGTCTGAGGGTGGAAGGCTGTACTGAGGTGGACTTGGGTACCAAGACCCTTTTAAAATGCTCTCCAGAAGTGAAAGGTAAACTTAGTATCTCTATATGAGATGATAGATAAGGGAACACTGTGTAACCTAACCAACTCTCTGAGATAGAGATTGGCATAGTCCTCAGCTAAGTAAGAGGTATGGAATGGAAAAAAATTAACAAATTTGGTCATCCTGTCTACGATAACCCAAATAGAGTCATACTAACAATGGGTACAAGGCAAACCTGTCACAAAGTCCATGTTTACTTCCTCCTATTTTCAAATGGGAATACTGAACTCCTGCATGGACCCACTAGGTTTTTGGTGCTCAACCTTAAATTGCTGACATATAGAGCCTTTAGCTACAAACTCTGCAATTTCTCTATTCATCCCACTCCACCAATAGATCTCCCACAAATCACGGTACATTAGTAGCCCCTGGATAAATAGAGTAACATACACCATGCACTTCTGCAAGAATTCGTTGCCCCAAATCATCTACACCAGGCACATATAATCTACCCTGACAACGTAAAACACTATCTCCCCATTGGGAGAAAACCTCCATTTTCTAATCTCTGACTGATTCTTTCAACTTAACTAGACTGAGATCTCTATCATCCTTTTCCTTTACCTCAAAAACTAGAGATAACTCTAAGCTACTCTAAACCCATACACTACCTTCTACTGAATCGAGTAAATGGACACCTAGTCGGGCAAGCTGATGAACTTCCTGAGCTAACTTCTTCTTACCATCCTCAACATGCACTACACTACCCATATACATTCTACTGACAGCACCAGTCACTACATTAGCCTTGCCTGGATTATATAGAACACACATGTCATAATCTTTCAATAGCTCTAACCATTTTCTCTGACACAAATTCAAAATTTTTTGAGAGAACACATACTGAAGGCTTTTGTGATCTGTGAACACATCCACATGCACCCTATACAAGTAATGTCTCCAAATCTTTAAGGCAAACACTACCGCTACTAGCTCAAGATCATGAGTCAGATAATTATTCTCATGAGGCTTAAGATGTTTGGAGGCATAGGCTATGACCTTACGTCTCTGCATGAGGACACAACCCAAACCTACACTGGATGCATCACAGTACATGACGAAACCATCTGAACCGTCTGGTAGAGTCAAGGCTAGGGATGAGGTGAGTCAATTTTTCAACTCCTAAAAACTCTTCTCACATGAATTTTAACACTGAAAATTAACTTTCTTCTTAGTCAATATTAACATGGGGGATGCAATTGAAGAAAACCCTTCAATAAACTGACGGTAATAGCCAGGTAAACCCAAGAAACTCTTGATATCTAATAGAGAGATGGGTCTAGGCCAGTTTTGCACTGCTTCGGTCTTTTGAGGATTGACTCTAATACCATCACCAGAAATAATATGACCAAGAAATGCTATTGTCTTAACCAGAATTCATACTTACTGAATTTAGCGAACAACTGATGGGCTCTTAGAGTCTGTAGCACTATGCTAAGATGGTTTGAATGATAGCTTTCACCATGAGAATAGACAAGAATGTTATCAATGAAGACTATGATGAACATGTCTAAGTATTGCTTAAACACTCAGTTCATCAAGTCCATAAAGGCTGCTAGGGCATTCGTGAAACCTAAGGACATGACTAAAAATTTGAAGTGACCATACCGAGTTTGGAAAGCTATTTTGGGAATGTCACATTGTCTTACTCTAAGTTGATAGTAGCCTAATCTGAGGTCTATCTTAGAAAAGTAATAGCACCCTGAAGTTGGTCGAACAAGTCATCAATTCTAGGAAGTAGATATTTATTCTTGACTATTGACTTTGTTCAACAATGGTAGTCTATGCATATTCTGAGAGAACTATCTTTCTTATGCACGAATAGAATAAGTGTGCTCCATGGGGAGATGCTGGGTCTGATGAATCCCTTATCTAAGAGATCCTTTAATTGTTTTTTTAGTTCTTTATGTTTAGCTGGAGCCATTCTGTATGGCAGAATAGATATAGGTTAAGTATTTGGGAGAAGGTTTATTTCGAAGTTTATTTCCCTTTTAAGAAAAACTTTGGGAAGATCTTCATAAAAAATATCTGAGAATTAATTTACTACTGGGACTGACTCAAGAGTAGGGGTTTCTAAGTTAGAGTATTTGACTCGTACGAGATGGTAAATACACTACATCAATATCATCTTTATGTCTCTAATGTACGAAATCAACTGACCCCTAAGAGCTAAGTACTACCCCTCCATCCAAAGACCGGTTCATTTAGAAACTGAAAATAAACTATTCCATTTCTACAATCAACTGAGGCATAGCATTAGTAGAGCTAATCCATGTCAATAATGATGTCAAAATATGTCATCTCTAACTCCATGAGATCAACTAAAGTAAATTTTGAGCTAATGGTACCCTGCTAAGTTGGGCGACCGGATGGAACTGACAACTAATGGGACTGGCCTTGTTGGTGCACATCCTACCTTTTTGAGAAACTACCCGACACTCTCAAATCTGATGGCCTAGATTGCTACACCCGAAGTAAATATCACTACCCACTCTATACTTACCCTGATGGTGTCTTCCATATTTTTGACATAGAGGATTTGTACGAGAATTGCCAACACTGAACTGGACTTAGATCCTGGTGCCCTATCCCTGTTATTGTTTCTGAATTTGGGTACTGGGGTAGTGGCTGAAGAAGGTAATGGATTTGAAAACCTCTGATGAAATTGAGGACAACTATTACCTTTTGACTTTGGCTAATTGAAATTAAAACTATCTATCCTAGCTCTCTTATTTCCTTTCTCCCTCTTCTTAATCTTCTTCTTCTCTATCTGTTGAGCATGAACCATCAGTCTAGATAATTCCATCTCACTAATCAGCATTGTCGTCCTACATTTCTTGACCATACTATCCAACACGCCAGACACAAACTTACTCATCTTAGACTTACTATCAGCCACCACAAGAGGAGTATAGTTAGCTAACTGAGTGAACTTTAGAGAATACTCCCTCACACTCATGCTTCCTTGCCTCAAATTAATGAACTCCAACACTTTGGCTTTCTCAACTCCAATGGAAAGAATCTATCCAAGAAAGTTGTGCCAAACTCTTCCCATTCTATAGGCCCTGTATCAACACCTCTCTCAACTTTACACTGCTTAAACCTAGTATGGGATACGTGCTGCGATTAATATGTATCAAACTCGGCACTCTGTCTAGACATTATCCCCATAGCATCTGTGACCTTCTGAACTATATCTAACATTTCCTGTGGATCTTCTTTAGAATTGGATCACATAAAAAGAGGAGGATTTATTCTAGTGAAATTCCAAATTTTAGTTGCAGCAGTATTGGTGACTGGGTTGGCTGAAATAGTGGTTAGAAATTCCTTTTGTTCTAGAATGAAGTTTTCTAGAGTAGTGAACGCAGCACTAAATTCTGCGTTAGAGATATGCCCATTTAGAGAATCAGCTTGGATGGGCTGAGGGGCTGGCTGAGTTCCTGTTCTTCTTCCATTCTTCTTGGGAGGCAAATTCTGTAAATAGAAGGAAGAAACAGATTAGAATGAGATTTTAACTTGAGCTCATTCTCAATCGCACGACAAGAATACATGAAAGAAGGAAAACTTTTTCTAAACAACTTGTATCCTCTCATCCATAACTGTGGCATGCTACACACCCATGCACAAGACTCTACTCGATACAACTTTCATACTTCCTAGGATGCTTTAAAACCTTAGGATTTGATACCAAGTTTATAATGATCTGAGACTACCTCCTTGTCATTACACGGTGCTTATGGTCTCGAGAGACCACAAGCTAACCCATGAGCTGATAACTGTTGTGAGCACTAAATAATATGATTATAAATGTGGAAGAATACTGATATTCCATAAGGTTTTAATGACTAAATTTAAAATTAAAATATGAGTCTATAAAGACAACTGACTAAATCTGATAAGATAAAAATAAATTGGATCACTAACTGTAATATCTAAATACTGAATAACTGACTCTAATATCTGAAAAGCCTCTATAACTGACTAACTGAATATGAGTTGATGGGACAGGCCCCAACTAACTACTAACTGAGACATGAAGTAAAGTAAGCATGTCCTCGATGTATGAGGACTTACCACTGCTACTGCTAAGAATCTAATGAGTCTGTTCACGATCTGAGAATTGAGCAATAGAACCTATGATATAATACATCATAGCACAAAATAAAAAGTATGTCGTAAGTACTTTGAATGTATTGGTATGATATATAATGTAGGATGATATGTATGGTTTCATGAACAAAACTAATGATTAACTGGATATTCATGTAAAACATGGAGTACTAATTAGAGAACATATAATCTGTAGATACAGATAATGCATGAAAAATTATAAATACTGAGGATGCATGACCTACAATATAACATAACTAAGTAAAATATGTAAACTAAAATACTGAGATAACTAAAATCTGTATGCTTTGGTCAAGCAACACTAAGACTAAATTACTAAACTGGACTATAATTAAGAACATATTTGAGATTGTGAGAGGCATCATCTAACCGACATTTCCCAATTTAAGCTAATTAGGGTGTAACCTGTAACCCCAGTAGAGAGGGTGTTAATATCATGCCACAAGTACTAACAACGAGTGTGTATCCACTAAACTGATAAAATGACAAAGGACTAATGGTGTAAAGCCTGAACTGACCGGTGACCCCTGTGAGATAGTCAACCCTAATCTGATGGGTGACTACTCGTATCGAACACTAGCTACATAGTTCTAGAGTATAGGGACTGCTACTAACGACTCTGCCTATCTGACAGGGAAGCCGCCATCCCTACACTCGCTCGATGTTAAATCCTACTCCTAATTGAAAGAGACTGAGGTACTAGACTATTCTGAGTTGAATAACTGATATCTGACTATTCTGATAATGCTCATAATATAATCTGAAGACTATTCTATAATATACTAAGTCTAGACTAAATACACAGCTATGGTTTTTGGGTACTCAATACCCCCAAGACTCAAAGCAATAATACTGTAAGGTCACTAAAGCTTGAATACCAAAACATGAAGGCTCTTAATAAATAAATAACTCTTGTAGGCATTTTATCAAACACTTGTAGTTCATGCTTTTAAAACAATCATAGAAATTTCATAGAACTTATAGAAATAGTATGAATTCATCATAATAGCATTAAATCACGGTTTAATTTAGTAAATCATAATATTATAACATGGAAGATTGAGCAGTAACAATAATTTCTTGGTAGCATGGTATAGTTCATGGAGATTTATGGATGAAATCAACATTTAAAACATGATAACTTTAAAAAATCACAGTTTTATAATTTAAAAAAGTTACTTGGACTGCATGGATGAAAGGGATCCATGGAAGAACATCTAACATACCTGGGTTAATGAATTTGAAGAGATGAATAGAGAGTTCTTAAGAAATCGCCTTGAATTTGAGAGCTAGGGTTTCTTGTTTTTGAAAGAGGGATTTTTCATTATGAGAGAAATTGAAATAATGATGACATTTAGGGTGTTTAGGGTTTAAATTTCATTTTATAAGTTAATTAGGGCCATGAAAAAGACCCAAATACCCTTAAACAAAATTAAAAATAGAAGATAAAAATGGACCATCTCGATTTTTAGCCTTGGCACAATGCGCCATTATCGCCCCAAGCTAATGGAAAAGGGAAAACTAGGACCTGGACAGATGGTGCAATGTTCCACCATGGCCGTAAGCCTGTGGATGACATTTTGGCCACCTCCGCGATGCACCATATTTATGAAGGAACACTGAAAATTGACAAATAGAAGATTGGCTTGCTTTGCGATGTGCCATGATCTTAGATTCACTCTGGAAATTGACAATTATTATTTGGACTCTCTACACAATGCGCTGAGTTTTAAAATGATGGTGTTTAACGACTGAAACTTAAAATCACCATAACTTCTTACCCTGTTATTGAATTTGGGAAAAATCTTATATCGTTGGAAAGCTAACTGAATTTCCTATGCAATGGCAGGCTCTAAACTAAAAAATAATAAGTTTTTAAAAAATTTCATATACAATACTAATGTATTGCGACTTAGAATATGCTAGGGAAATAATGGGTGTTACACACTCATACCTTAGGATACTTATGGTAAGGGTAAGTTGTACCCTCGATCGTGTCTTGTTTAAATTTTAATTCAAGGTTAGTCTAGATATTTCCTACTTCAAAGCCCTTATGTTCTCACATTATATGACCCACGGTGGCCTCTCATAACACTTTATAAAGGATGAAAATACTCCAAATACTCTCAAACTTACTTTTAAAGATTGGAGGCAAGGGTTTCTTTATGTGTTCTTCAAAGGGATCAAGAGTAATGTTTTTCTTTGGAATCTTCTTTTATAAGGCATGTAATCCTTTTCTCATTGTTAGTTCCAACTAAAGGCATATTTATTTTTTTTAAATGTTGATTTATGAATAATAAATAGTGGTTCACGAACTATATATGTTGAGGTTCTTGATGTATGTGGTTTTGTATTGTTTAAACTTTATTTTTACATATATTTTGTAAAGGTTTTCTTATTTTGTTACTTGTTGGTTATGGCTTAATAAATGGGTCTTGAGTAACCTTGATTATGGTGATTTATGCATTGGTTTTAGTCTTGGTAAAGGTATTCCCTCAACATGTATGATAAAATGTCTAAAAGAATGTTTTCACTCTATTGTTGAACTTTTATTGGAACTTTTGCATGGTTTGGTTTTGTAATGGAACGCTAAATGGATTTCTATAGTTTTGCATGGTTTAAATGATATAAATACTTCAAATGTTTGGCATGGTCATAAATGGTTTGGAATAGTTTTAAAGGGTATAAATGGTGTACATATTTGGAAGGATTAAATGGTAAAGCCTTGGTGGATATGAAATTGGTTATGCTTGTAGGGTACATGGAAATTCCTCAAGTAGTTTAACATGGTTAATGAAAGGGTACATAGAATACCTTAAACCAATACATGGTTGGCTTTGGATAGTACTTGCAACTATAGTCAGTATGATGATACCACTACTAATGGCCTTGGTTAATAAATAGTTAATGGGTTGGTTTGTTGCTTGGTAATGGTTTAAATTTTTCAATAATGGCAGAGTGTGTTGAAAATTTGTGGAAGGTAGAGGTCTTGGGGGGACCAAATTTGAAAGCTTATATTTTTTTATGTGAGGTTTGGTCTTGGTGACCATGTGCATGATATCACACTTTACATTTGGGGAATGTACTAGTTATCCCAAGTTGTCTTTCCTAGTCTTGCGGCTACATGCACTGGGCCTTTTTAGCAAGGGGAAATGAACCCACATATCCCATGGGTAGCTTAGGACGGCAAAGCTACATAGCCCAGGAAAATGTTATAAATGCATGCTAAACTCGATCCCTTTTTTTAGTATGTACGGTTCTATGGTTGTATGCATTATGGATGGTTTTAATTGGCTTTTTAAATGGTATTATTTTATCCTTATACTGAGCGCATGTTAGTGTTCACTCACTAACCCATTTTCAGACAGTTGTATACCCATTCTATATAGGGACCAACTATTCTACTTCTCCTTCTTAGTGATTGAATTTATGGATAGTCGATGTAGGATTGAATTGCTGAGCTTCCATAATTTGGAAGGCATCGATTTCATGTCATGGGTTACTTTACATATTTTTGGTCTTTTATAGACTTTAGTTTTGGCTATGGTCGGGGGCATGTCCCGACTACGTATTCTATGGCCTTTATAGAGGCTTTGTATGGAAAACTATGCACTTGGGTATGGTATGGATTGGTTATATTATATATATATACATGCATCAAATTATTATAATTAGTTTTGGTTTATGGGATTCGACATTAGTTTGGTTGGTCATTGGATGGTTACACTTGGTTGGTTGGTCTCGGATATAGACATATCCCATAGTCACCATATGGTTGGATACTCTATCTTGTTATATATTTGGAATTTAGTCAACTCAAGGTATGCATTCGGCAGTTTGGTTGGGTAACGGGGGAGGTTTTCGATCCTAGTTAGGCTTGGGATTGCCTAGTAAGATAACGCCTTAGTATGGGTTGTGTCAAGTTGGTATCAGAGCTTTATTTTTTTGTGTCATGGGGTGCCCACAAAGCTGTGTAGAGTAGACTTTTTCTTATGGGTGTGTCGTGCACCATACTTATAATCAGGAGGCTACGAGGCATTTAGGAATGTATCACTTTCTTGGTTATTCTACTTCCGAGCTATAGAGTCTAAGGTCTTGAACTCTTCTCTGAATCTTCCTTGGTTCACTCTTTAAATCATGTCTTCTTAATGATTTAAACTTTGTGAAAACTCGTCTGTCCCACTCAAGGACAACATTGATGGATCTAGTCCAACTCATAGGATATAAATTAGGTCAAGATTCCCAGCTCTGGTTTTCCCCGTGGAGTCCCACTAGTCTCTACTGACTCTATCTCAGAAGGTGATACTTATACTCGCTAACCTTAAGAAGAGGTTACCAATGTTATGTTTTTTCATCCTAATAATTTATTAACCTAAATAGTGACAAATCTTTCATGCCAGTCCTATCATATTAGTACGGGGAGGAATAAGGTAAGGTTGGTAAATAGGCAAGGTAAGAGGGTCTCGGTCTTCTAAACAAAAGGGAAGGTCGGCGGTATGGTGGTACATGGTCCAAGACAGAAGAGTTAGGTGAGTCCTAACTCATATTTTATGTCTTGTATTACCTATTTGAATTTAATTGGGAGGTAGGTTTTTTCTGACTGGTAAATTCTTCTAGGGCATAAAGTGCCCAATCTTGGGCCAATGAGGCCTATTCTGCATCATCTCATTTTCTTTATAAATTTTATGGTTGGATGTATCGTAGTTGTTATGAGGGAGGAAAGAATTTGTATTTTAGTTGTGATCAGTGGGGTCTTGTATGATGAAGGTGTCCTATATGGGGTTGTCTCTTAGGAAAATAGAGTATTGGTTGCTACTTTGGGTTTAAACACTACTCAGAATTGTCTCAATGTTCTTATTATTCCTCAAAAGTCTAAAGCATCTTTTGATGCAGATGCTGGTATGCTAAAAACTTCTTTTCTTGTTGTGTGTGTGGTTCACTTGGTTTGGGTTTCTCTCTTTTATGGCCCCATTAATGGCTGTGTATTTTGAGTTTAGGTCCTAAGGTTTTTTCAATCTCTTTTCTTCTTTTGTTTATATCTTGGTAGATGACTCTAGGATTACCAAAAGAGTCTATGGAGGTGTGTGGTATTTGTTGGTAATAAAGGAGTTTTAGTGGAGTTTTTAACTCCGATGTGGTGGATTTCAATGTAATTTAGGGGATAGATTGGTTACACTCATGCTTTTCATTGTTAGATTATTGGACTTGTTAAGGTCCCTAGTGAGTCAGTTTTAGAATGGGATAATAGCTTCCTCCCTAGCTATTAAGGGAAAGATTATATCTTGGAACTTAGAGATTGGTCTCCAAAAGGATGCCTTTATTATTAGTTGGTTTGGGTTAAAGATCCTAAATCGGAAGGTCCTTCTTTGGTTTGGTTTTGGTGAAGGATAGATTTCCTGAGGTCTTCTTGACGCCCTCATCGTTTCTTTCTAATTGGTAGGTTGGTTTGGGATTGGTCTTATTTTGGACACTTGTCCAATTTTTATTCTTTCTTTATAAAATGGTTTTGGTGGGGTTAAAGGAGCTTAAAGAAGAACTTTAGGGATCTCCTAGATAAAGGTTCTCTTCTTCTTAATATTCCCCTGTGGAGTATTTTGTTCTTTATGCATAAGGGGAGTGGTTTTCCCTGGGAATGGATAGGTTGTTGGTGGGTAACTAAGGAATTAGGAGCATCCTCCTTGTGGGGTGTACCTTATATGTATATTCCATTCTATATGGGGTACTATGCTAGTAGTACATGGTGATTGGTAGATCCTAGGCTTGAATCAGGATGCTTAATTTTGATAAAAGGGAGTATGATAAGCTCTAAAATAGAAATGCGGGAGTTGTGGAGGTAAACTGGTAGGTTGGATGAGGTTATAATTTGGGAAATACAATAGTGGGAAAGGTTGTAACCTTTATGCTGGAGTTCAGGCCAAATTGATGGATATGAATTATTGGTTAATTCATTAGAGAGGCTAGCTCATGGAGCTTTCATGTATCTTTGTCCTTGTATTTGCATTTTATTGTTGGCATGAAATTGATTATTATATTCATGATATTGAATTTGGGTTTTGGTACAACTGGGGGCTTTGACATGATTACTCATTTAATTGATTTTCCATGGATTATGATCCATTATTCTCACTTTATTTATGTTTTTGAACATTGTGAGGTGCATTGGAATGTTAAATAGATGTCGGGATACAATGGATACCCCAATTAATTAGTTTTGGTATTGGAAATTATATGCCCTTAAACTATTTGTGAAATTGTCGTTAAATATATTTTATCATGTGGTGTGACTATTCTTAAATGGTTTTGGTTTAATTAGAAAACTTGGAGTCAATTTGGTCACATGGTTTTCGCATGTCTGTGTTAGTCTCTATGTAGCATTTGGTTGAATGAAGTTTTGGGTATAAGAGAACCAAGCGTCCCTAGTATACGTCCTTGGTGATACCTTATAGAGCAGAGTATTATGCTTGTAGGTATAATGGGGTGAAGGTTGATAGTTAATCTAGAATTCTCTTTTAGTTGTGGACTTCAAGGGAAGGTCAGGTTGCATATTCTAGTGATACCCTTCTCTCTTAGTTAAGAGATTACTCTATTAGTGTTGCATGCATTCTTATAGCACTTATGACTAAGGTTTACATTTTACAGTTGTCTTGTTTCCTAGATATGAGCCTTGACCTTGCGTTAAGTTACTCATGGTATGTGTGGATGTGTTTCTATTGGTGTCTAATCTTAAGGACTCCTCTTATGGAATGGTACGGTTTGGTAAGGATGTTTCTTCATTATGGTCTAGGTGGTTGTTGTGAAGTAATTCATGCCTATAGTTTTATGTGTAGTCTTTGGAAACCTGCCATGGGAGGTATGGATAACTCTTGTAATTTAGTTTCCTAAATGACACTTCTTATATTAGGGGGTAGTGGCATTGGAAAGCATGGTGATGTTGTGAAATGAGGAATATAGAGTCCCTAAGTGAGGGAGAGTCTAGGGTGACTACTAGAATTAAGGACTTGGAAAGCAGGATAAGGTGGTTGTCATGGGAAATGGTTAGGAAAGGAATGGGTGGTGAAAACCTTATGAAGGTTGTAAAGAGTGCTAGATCTTTTGACGGATAGATCATATAGTGGGTATATAAGTCGCAGGCTTGAATGTTATGGTTGGTAGATATACCAATAAGTTGTGTTGGATAATTGAGAGGTTCGGAAAGGTATGGCTTTATGAATTATTTTTATGGAATAGTTGTGTATGGTTTTAGATGTTCAATTATAGGTTGGGGTTTTGGTTATAGTGGTTGGACATGGTTTGCCTATGTCTTTTACTTATGTTTTTTTTCTTATAATGGTGATGGAAGTGGTGTGGTGTTTCGAGATAGATGTAAGGAGTAGAACCCGGTGTCCTAAGTTAACTCCTTTTACCTTTGTATAGGCTTGAACATGGAGGTGGTGTATAATTAGACTCAAACTCTTATTTTGGTGTGTCTTGGTAAATTCTAAGTTGAATTGGACTTGCCTTATTATAAGTCCATTCAGCTAGCTTTCTATGAGTTTGTGTTGGGGTAAGATGTGGATGGTCCTTGGTTGGTTGGTTTCTTTAGGTGGTATTGGTATCTCGGATTTCTTGTTTTTTAGGGAGGTCCCGATAAGGATCTTTGATTAGAAAGTTTGCTAGTTATGAACAAAGGTTGTGGCTTTGGTAAAGGTTCCACGGTGGAACCAAAAGTCCGATAAAGTAATTTGGAATACGGAAAGGTCATGGAGTCCAAGTGTCCGCATTGGTTCTTTGTTCTAGATGTCTTTTTATTTTCTAATTTAGTTAAAGATGAGGAGTTTCTCTTGCATCTTTGTTTTCTAACTTAGTTAGAGGTCGAAATGAAAGTATAGCGGTTTAAATAATGCTTGGGATATGTTATAATCTTCTTATCCTGGTTTATATCCTTTTCTTTTATTCTTTGTTAAGGGAAAATTTCATGGATGTTAATGTGATAGATCATGCTTGATCTTATCCTTACCTTTCATACAAGGATGAATGATCTTAATGGGGAAGACTGAAACACCCCAAGTCTTAGACCCTTACAAAATTTCCTTGGTTTGGGACTTACTAGTCTTGGTATGAGTCAAGGGTACCAATCGTACCCTTGGATATAATTTAAGGGGAGGCTTAGTGGTTTACTCATACACTAGGCAGTGTGTTTGGTATAGCTACTGCCCAAGATATGACTCATCTTGCTACGAGTTAGAGAGGAACATACGAGTGGTCCAAAGTAAGTGGTATATTGCTTGTTAGAGTTGTCTTATGGAATTTGCCAAAAGATTGGATGGTGGGTATGATTTGGTATACCACTCGTACCCTTAGGTATTAGTTAGGGAGGTGTTATTCATATAGGAACCAGTGTGTAGGGTTTTTGCATGGCCTTGGGTATGAGTTTGGGTACCACTCGTACCCTAGGATATGGATGGTAAGGGTGAGTTATACCCTAGATCGTGGCTTGTTTAATTTTAAGTCAAGGTAATGCAAACATTTTCTACTTTAAATCCCTTATGCTCTCATGTTATATGACCCTTGGTGGCCTCTCATAACACTTATTAAAGGATGGAAACACTCCAAATACTCTCTCTCAAGCTTACTTTTGAAGATTGGAGGTTAGGGTTTCTTCATGTGTTCTTAAAGGGATCAACAGTCATGTTTCTCTTCGGAATCTTCTTGTATAAGGCATGTACTCCTTCCCTCATTTTTAGTTCCAACTAAAGGCATGTGTATTGTGTTTTAAACATTGACTTATGAATTATGAATAGTGGTTTTCGAAATATATGTTGAGGGTCTTGATGTATATGGTTTGGTATTGTTTTAAACTACATTTTTATATGTTTTTGGTAATGATTTGCATATGTTGCTACTTGTTGGTTATGGTTTACCAAATGGGTCTTTAGTAACACTAATTGTGGTGGTTTATACATTGGTTTTGGTCTTGGTAAAGGTATGCCCTCAACATATTTTATAAAATGCCTAAAAGAATGTTTTCACTCAATTGTTGAACTTTCATTGGAACTCTTGCATGGTTTGGTTTGGTAATGGGACCCTAAATGGATTTGGATGGTTTAAATGGTTTAAATAATATAAATTCTTTCAAAGTTTAGCATGGCCATAAATGGTTTGGAACGGTTTTAAAGGGTATAAATTGTGTACATGGTTGGGAAGGATTAAATGGTAAAGCCTTGGTGGCTATGAAATTGGTTATTCTTGTGGGGTACATTGGAATCCCCCAAGTGGTTTAATATGGTTAATGAACGGGTACATGGAATCCCTTAAACCTAT
>NC_061122.1:161981634-162036897 GCF_002878395.1 Capsicum annuum | reverse complement strand
ACCTATACATGGTTGTCTATGGATAGTACTTGCAAGTATAGTCGGTACGACGATAACTCAACTTATGGCCTTGGTTAATAATTGGTTAATGTATTGGTTTGTTTATTGGTAATGGTTTTAATTGAGCAATAATGGCGGGGTGTGTAGCAAAGTCGTGGAAGGTGGAGGTCCCGGGGAGACCAAAACTGGAAACTCATATTTGCCAATGTGAGGTTTGATCTTGGTGACAGTGTGCATGATGTCACACATTATATTTCGGGGATGTACTAGTCATCCCAGGTTTTCTTCCCTGGTCGTGTGGCTACACGCACTAGGCCCTTTCAGTAGGGGAAACTGAACCCACATAGACTGTGGGTGGTTAAGGACAGTAAAGAAACACAACCCAGGTAAATGTTTTAAAGACATGCTAAACCTAGTCCCATTTCCCGGCAGAGTGTTATATATATATATATATATATATATATATGGTTGTATGCATTATAGATGGTTTTACTTAGATTATTAAATGGCTTTATCTTATCCTTATCTTGAGTGCATGCTAGTGTTCACCCACTAACCCGTGTTCGAGCGGGTTGTATACCTAAGCTATGCAGGAACCATCCATTTTAATTTTCCTGCTTAGTGATTGGATTCGGGAACAGCTGGTGTTAGATAGAAGTGGTGAGCTTCCATAGTTCGGAAGGCATCTATTTCATGTCATGGGTTACTTACATATTTCTTGTATTTCATAGACTTAGGTTTTTGGCTATGGTCGGGGGCATGTCCCGACTAGGTATTCTTTGGTTGGTCTAGAGGGTTTGTATGGACAACTGCGGACTTAGGTATGGTACGGATCGATTATATATATATATATATACAAGTTATCCGAAGCCCATGCTAAGCCCGGGCTCAAACTCTAAATATAAAAATAATAATGCTTTAATTGGAAAAAATTATTTGTATTATATTCTTTTACTGTATAAATAATAAAACCTAATGAAACGTCAAAATGAATTGTTCATAAATTTTCATTATTACTAAATTTTGTCAAAAATTTACAATAAAAATATAAAGAGTAATTTAATTACCTTTTTTTATTCATAGTTATAGTATTTTTAGTTTTGACATACTCCTTACAAAATTATTTCCTCCATAAATACTAAGTAATCTTCATTACGTTACCTTAATTAAATAGTACCAAGTTACTGTAAGTTTTTGGTTATGTGATGTAACGACCTAAAGATTGGATGAAATATGTGAAATTTGTGATTTTGTGTGATTTGACCATTTTACCCCTCCCCATAGTGGCATCATGATATTTCTGAGGCATGGGAGTGATTGGCATAATTTTCGATGCATTTTGGTATCATTTATGCAATATTGTGGTTTCTGATGGATTCAAGAGCCTTATTTTAGACTAATGGGGATATATTTTGATCAGTGTGATGGATGGCCGAACGGAATATGCTAAAGGCTCTGGAATATCGATTTTAGGCTAGTTATACCTTTGGTTCGGGTCCCTATACACCCGAGCTCATTTCGACCTATTTATCGGAAAGTTAAAAAGTTGGAAATATAAGGGTGGGACCCACATTTGGTCGAAACGACCTTAGATGGAAAATCCGACTTCGCCAGCAAATCCGGAATGTAGATTTTAGGGTGTTAGCATATTTGGTGTGATTTTGCAGGTTTTAAATCTCATTTCGACCCTCGATTTGGAAAATTGTAATTTCGGATTTCGGGGGTCAATTTTATTGAAAATATGATATTGTCAACACGTCTGGATCATCGAATTTAGTGTGGTTGCATAGTTCATTTGTATGAATCAGACTCCGAACGAATTTCGGACACCCAATCGAAGTTCGAATTGGACTTAAAAAATAGTTTTTTACTACAGCAGTGCAGAAAAATCTGCAATAATAAATAGCTTTTTTGGACCTATTTTGCTCATTTTTCATCTTGGCTCTTGGCAGTTAAACCCTAAAATAGTATGGGAGCTTAAAAGCAAAGTTTGTGAGAGCTTGAAAAGCTAGATTAACACATTTTTCTTGGTTTTATTGTGGATTAAAGGTAAGAATTCACCCTTTTCTTTGTAATTTCTAAATTAATTTTTCAAAACCCCAAAACTGTTAGAGCATGATTTTAAACCCAAATTTCACTCCTATTCACTTGAATAATGTTTTTATATTATAATTACTAGTTTTTCATCAATTTAAACTTCAGACAACTCTGATTCTTGATTTTTACCCGAATTTCAAAGATTTTACCCGATAAATCTCAAAAATGGTTTTTCTTCAATTTGAACTCCATTTTTCTACTCGAATTAACTTGGATTTTCAGCTGTAGGTTCCTAAATTATGGGTAATATGTTTTTGAAGTAAAGTTTTTATTTTTTCCTTTTTCTCGAAAACCCATTTTGGGGGTCTGTTTTGACCCTGAACCAAAAGTAGTCAATACGGGTGTCATTGGTTTTGTATTGACGTGTTGATTTCATATTTGATGTTTTTAGTGGAGTTTGAGATTATTCGTGAAAAGTAAGGTTGTGGGTTCAAGTGTAACTACCGGTTTTGGCTTACGGGGTAGGTTATGGCTTAACTCTTTCAGACTAGGTGGGTAGTAAATGATGATACAAAATCCATGTTAAGGGTGGAAGATAATCATAAAAATGGCTTTTTATGTGTTGTACCTATGTGGGGTCCTATATGTGATGTAATTATCGAAATTGAGTTATTATGTGATATGTGTGTGTTCTTGGGTGTATTCATACGCCTAAGCACCATAACTTAGCCATATTTTAGCTAAGTTTAGAGAACAAAGTGCCTAGTTTCTTATGTTTTTACTCTACTTCTATGTAATTGATCTAACCGATGTGATTAGCATGATTTAAGGTATTAATGAAGTAAATGAAGACAGAATAGGACTATAAAATATAGACCAAGAGTTCACCGCACATTCCATCGCACATGCTCACTGGACCAACTATGCGATGCACAATGCTATGCGTCGCATACTTTAACATGTGCGGTAAGATATGTGTCGCACACCTAGCCGCACATGCCCACTGCCTTAAGTCTGTGATACCTTATGCGATGCACACCTTAATGTCTGCAATAGGTAGTGCGCGCCTACTACTCCGCATAGGCTCATTGTCCCAACTGTGTGACAACGTATGCGACACACACTATGAGATGAACGATAAGATGTGCATCGCACACTTAATCCAAATAAGCCTAAAACCCAACTTCCAACTTTAACTTGGGTCAACCCAACCAAGATTTTCATTCTTCAAATAGACTTCACACCCTAAATGCCCAAATTAATCCTTATTTCACCCTTAAGCCGCCCAATATTGAGCCCTTACCATTCTCTTTGTCCTTCACTAATCTTTCATCTTCGAGGTAAGTTTTAATTTTTTAATCCTTAGTTTTTGTGACTCTATGTTATAGTTAATTGATTTCTTAAGAATTACGAATTAAATTCTTGCCATGGCGATGTTGTGAAAGTGATGACGTTTTGTATATCTTGATATGGTTGAAAGTGTAGGGCATGATTTTTTTTCAAAAAAGTGTTTTATTGAAATAGAATTGGGGGAATTGAAGTGAGTGAATTATATTATGACTAATGTTGATGCATCATGTCAAAGTGTATGTCGGCGAACTCTAAGTACCCGATAATAACACATATTGGTTGATACTAACAAATTTAGTGTGGGGTGGTGATTTAATCATCCTCATCTTAATTATAATTAGTTTCATTTTGTGTGGCTGACGTGGATGATATGATGAACACAGGAAAAATGGCTCTGATGATGATCTCAATGCAGGTGGCATGACTCCTAATGTAGATGAGGAGTACTACTAGCCAGGTTCTTTATCTTGTTATTGGCACTGGGGACAGTGCTGAGTTTGAGTGTGGGGTGGCTGGTTACTGTGCTACTTGTTTTGTAAGAAAATAGTACCTTGTCCTTATCATTATTCTGAGATAGGATTAGTTATTTTGTTTCTTGTTAGATTTTTATTCTATTTAGTCAAATTAGGTGCCTTTCTCGATAATGGATGGATGACGACCGTCTTAAAAGAAAATTAGTCATTTAATTGCATATAGCTATTCTTATGGATCACATGACATTATAACACAAGTATATGATGGATCATTACATTTGAAACACCTAGGCTCTAGTTGTGACTCTTGTTATGATTTTTGGTTTTATTTGAATTCATGTAACTATTGGGTTAAGAATCTATAATTCTCCTGATTGAGTTGACCATGTTCCATGAGTGTGTAAGACTGTTGTCTATTCCTTATTAAGACTGATGCTAGAACTTTTCTGGTGTGTGTGCAAAGCAAAATAAAGATTGTGAGTTTAGGAGATGATTTAGGCATTTCTTTGATAGCCATTGTTCATACCTTCTCTTGACCTACCTTTGTACATTATCTTAGCTAGCCCCATTGATTTTTTAGCTTATTCTTTTGTTAGTCTCATATGTAGCCTAATCCGTTCTTTAATAGACCGTAATTTCATCCAAATGCTCCTAAGTGCTTTAATGTAAAATCAATTTGAGTTAGGAGTTTGACAATTAGAGGAAAAAGGTGAAATTGATGCCCCAAAGTCTAGTTATTGGCATGTGAAATTGATGTGGTTGGGAGTAGAAAAAATTGTAGAAAAAAAGTTCTAAATTTTATCCCGAATATGTTACAATGAACTTGTTTTGGCCCTGGTCCTTCTTAGACATTGTGCACCTCAACTAAGGAAAATCTCTTAAGTTGAGGGTGTCTATTATAGGGGTGTGTAACGTGAAAATGGTGTTAAAAAATATATTTGAAAGGTTTGCATACTCCCACCATAGTGTTATTAATTGAGCTTAACGAGTTGAGGTGAAAAGAAAATCTTTGAAGATACCAGAAGTGGAAGTTGGTTGTTAGAGATTGGTCTTAATTGCATACTATAGTGTATTAAAGTGCTTAGGAAAGATAGTCACTATTTCTGACCAAAATAGTTTCTACCCATCCTTTAGCCTGTATTACAACCCGTAAAAGACCTATTTGATCCTAATCTTAGCATTCTGATATTATTGAAGTATTACATTATGGGAAAGCATATGGTCATCAGTTGTAATTTGAGAATTCTTTGTGAGAGTGAGCACAACTTGATTTTTTGTACCCATTCTATTAGAAATTGCATGATTGTGAGTGATTATGGGGAACTCTCTTGTTGTGAGGGAACATGGTTGATGAAGGTTGGGTAATTTATATGATTTCTTTATTTAAATAGTATGCATGGAATTTCCAATTTAATGAGTCTATTCTTGAGGGTAGGTTGTCTCTAGTAATGATTCATGAATTTACTTTTTGTTCATAATTGTTGTGTGAGCCTATTTGAGCATCTTGTTTTCCTTTGTGGGTGCTAAGGCTTGTGTAGTATGCATAAATATATAAGTTGTTTGAGGACGAACAAAGCTTAAGTGTGGGGTGGTGATCTTGGGTGTATTTATACGCATAAGCACCATAACTTATCCATATTTTAGCTAAGTTTAGAGAACAAAGTGCCTAGTTTCTTATGTTTTTCCTCTACTTCTATGTAATTGAGCTAACCGATGTGATTAGAATGATTTCAGGTATTAATGAAGTATATGAAGACATAATGGGACTATGGAATGTGGATGGCATATGACACAAGGGAGAGTAACAGTCTGGACCAAATGTGGTGCCTAGATACTATGTCTAAGACTAGTTTGTCATTTATACTTAGTTCAGGGACTTAGAAGACAATTATGAGAGAAAAGACTATTAAAAGGCTTAATGCTGAATTTTTAGGGATTGAATTCATTATTTTGTATTATTGGGAGAGAGGAGAAAGGCAGCTTAGCTTTAGGAGAGAAAGAGAAACTTTTTTCTCTCTTGTTTTCACTATTCGCACACCAAGATCGTCTTCTAGTTTTTGGTATGATGAATATATTTATGATGCTTTTTGTTTTATTCATGAGTAGCTAAGTTTATTAGTTAGGGTTGTGGAAGCCTTGTAGCATATAATCTATCACTTTGGGTTTTGAATTCATTATGCATTGATTTTTTTACATCATACTCTCTTCGCTTATCTTGAATTCTCGTGGTTGCAAACATAGAGAATATGCCTTAAAACGAAACTTGTTCAAAAGAAAGGTTGATGTTCGTAAAAGAGAGTAGTGACAAGAAAATAGGATTACCAACCCCTATTTTATAAGTTAACGCCTTAGTAGGATTAACTACTTGGAGATTTTGTATTGTTTTTGGTGATCGCTTTTGATTCGAGAGAACTAAAGTGAATTAGTCCTTGATGGTTGAGAAACTATAATACCCCGTATGTTTCTAAGCTAGGAAGTGAATAAGTATTCCTACGTATGAAATCTCCTATCCTGTAATTCATACTTAAGTACATGACTTATAATGAATATCCTAGTGATGGGATAGCTTATGATGCATTAAGCATGTTCATATGAGTTACTTAAGGTAATACAAGCTAAGAGTTTTTGAATCCATCAAGTTTTAGTGTTTGATTTTGCAAGGGTCATATTTGAACGAGTATAACTCGATGTTAATATGGTATTTTGGCTGATTTAGACCCACCAAATTGTAGAGAATCGAATTACCTTTCTAACGATACCAATTTTGCCTTTATCCAATACCCAAGCAAAAATTTATGCCCATTTTCATGAGAGACAGTAAGAATAGGCGATTGGTTAGGTGCCGCCCAACCAAACATAGGCAATTGGTTAGGCGCCACTCAACCTAGCTTAGCCAATCACTTGGGCGCCGCCTAAGGCAGTTCCAGATGCCAAAAACACTCTGTTTTGAGTTATTTTAAGGGTAATTAAGTCTTTTAACACTCTTTACACATCTCTAAACTTAACCATAAGAAATATATAGCTTCTAAACATATTACAACCCTATTATCATCTTAAAGCTCATCATCCAAGATCACTAAAAGATAAAAACAACTAGGGTTGCGTAACTAAGCTTGAAGATCCGATTTCAAGAAAATTCCTCCGTCAATCATCAAGAACTTCCTTCTAAGGTATGAGTTAGTTGATTCATGGACTCCTTTCATCCATGAAGCTTAAGAACCATCATCTAAATTTTGTGTCATGATGTTTATGTTGTTGGATGTTCATGTGGTTGGAGTTTGATGATGCCTAAGATGGGATTTTTGTATGTTTATTGTGAGGATATGGTGGTATTAAACGTATAATATGTGAAATTAGTGGTTGAATATTTGTAATCTTGATAAATCCACCATGCCTAAGATGTGCATATAAGGTGTTTGTGAAAATACCTAAGGGAATAGAAATCATGATTTTATGACATAATAAGTCCTATATGACTATTCCATGTTTTAAGTTTATGTTCAACGTGATCCCCATGCTATTATCTTGAATTGAAGTTGTATGAGATGCTCATGATATTGTTTTGATATGGAATGACCATGTTATTGAAGCCATGCAAGTATATACATGTTGTGTGCATTCCCGATCATATGATAGTTTGTTGAGAATCATTCTTATTATGAAATCCTTACTTATGATTTTGTGAGTTGTGTACTCAAATCTTGTGATCAAGTCATGTCATGTGTGTCAGTTTCCTCCTATTGAGTCCTGGGGGTACTTGTACTCGAAAACTATAGCTGTGTGACTAGAGCCATTTCATGTTTCACGATATCTGAACTCAAGCTATAATTCCATAGACTTCAGTCTGTCATGTGACTCAGGAGAACCTCATGATCTTAGTCAATTGTCAGATATCAGGAATATTCTGCCAGTCAATGAAATTCAGTAAGATTAAGTCATGCATAGTCCGCTATTCATGTCCAGTCCCTCCAGATGGGAGTAGAGGTTAGCACCGAGTGAATCCAAGGATGGGAACTCACCCGCCAGTTCAGGGTGTGATTCTTAGTAGTCATCCTTGTATTCCAAAAATACATAGCTAGCGTAGGTTGAGACATCTTAACCTGTCAGATTAGGGTTGATGAGGTAGCTTAACTCGTTAGTTTAGGGTTCCCACCATTCTCATTGAGTACCAGCCAGATAAGGGTCACTCATAGGCTGTCCTTATCCGTGGCACGGTATTGACACCCCTCCAGTCGGGGCAGAGATTGTACCCCAGCTTAGCCATAATGGCATACATAGGGCATGTCGGTTAAACACTACTTCCCATAATTTCAGTATCAGTCTCAATAAAAGAACTCAGGGCGTTCTTCAGATTTCAGTATATACAGGACTGTCAGATACAGTCATCCATGTTATCAATTTCAGTATCAATCATAACAGTTATCAGTAAACCATGTATTAGCTTACAGGTCATGCTATCACGTATTCACGGTCCTAGTTTCTATATATGTGTGTTTGCACTCCCACATTCATATTACTCAGTCAGTGTTATTCATGCATGAAACCCTTTATGTTCAACCTACCTTCCTTGTATACTCAATACTCTAGTTGTACTGACACATTTACGGTATGGTGCTCTCTTTTCATGTTACACCATAGATTCCGAGACACGAGCTCCAGCCCAACAGTAGTGGTAGCATTCCAGTCGCAGAGACACAATGAGTCCTTATTGATTCGAGGACAATATGATTTGATACATTTATTTATTTCTTCAGTTTAGTTTTACGGAGTTAGTTGGAGACATGTTCCTTCAACTCCTTATTTAGATAGTTTAGAGGCTTTCAGATTTACGTTCAGATTTACGTTCAGATTTACGTTCAGACTTAGCTTTCAGATTGAGTTGTTTTGGGTATTTTCACCCACATGATTTTATTCAGTTGAACCGTATGGCCTTACAGTTCTATGTATTTCGCATTATTATATCATGATTTGCAGTATATAGGTACAGATGTCAGTCATGGGTTAGCTTGTGGTCCCTCATGGTCATGAGCACTGTGTAGCATTCTGGTTCAGTGAATCGGGGTGTTATAAACTTGGTATCAGAGCCTAAGGTTCAATAGAGTCCTAGGAAGTCTGAAAGCCGCATCTAGTAGAGTTTTGTACATGGGTGTGCTGCGCGCCACATTTATGTGCGAGAGGCTATAAGATGTTTTAGGAATAGTTCCCTTTCTTTATTATTCATGTCATGCTAGTGAGCATAATCACAAGTTAAACTCTCAGTCTAATCCATTCTTCTCTTATTACAGACCGTGGCCCCAAAGAGAAGAAACCAGCCAGCTCCTCAGCCCGAAGATCCTTTGGGCGAACATGTTTTCCATGCAGAGTTTAGAACCGTATTTACCACACCTGCTCAGTCCATGGCTATACAGAATAAATGGCCACCAGTCATTCCTGCCGATCCAGTGACCAATCCCAAAGCAGCTAGGGTTCGGGAATTTACCTAGATGAGCCCTCCATCTTTCTATGGGTCTAAGTCTGATGAGGACCCTCAAGAGTTCATTGACCAAGTCCAGAAGGTTATTGATATCATGGGTGTTACTTCTATTAAGAGTGTTGAGTTATCCGCCTACCAGTTACAGCATGTTGCTCATGATTGGTACAAACAGTGGGAGTCTGAGAGGTTAGATGATACAGGCCTGATCGAGTGGGATGAATTTTTCACGGCCTTCTTAGACAGATTCTTTCCCCAAGATCTGAGGAAAGCCAAAGATCTTGAGTTCATCAACCACGGGCAGGGGAATATGACGATTAGGGAGTATTCTCTTAGATTTACTCAGCTAGCCAGGTATGTTCCTCATGTGGTTGCAGACAATAAAGCTAAGATGAGCAAGTTCGTGTTAGGGGTCAACAATAGCGTGGTAAATGAGTGTAGGTATGCGATGTTGATCAGTGATATGACCTTAGCTAGACTCATGACCCATGCCCAGCAAGTAGAAGATCAGAAGTTTAAGATAAGAGAGAGGCAAAACAAGAGACCAAGGTCAGGTAACTTCAACTTTGCTCACCCCAAGTCAGATGGAGGAAACCGTTCACAGTTTCACTCCAATTCAGCCGTTCTAGCTCCTTCCTCTGCCAGTGCTCTAATGCCAAAGTTTAGAGACAGCAATAGAGACAAAGCGCCAGGCTCTAAATCTCAAGGCAATATTAGCAGTGCCCGAATGAATCCCCTTTGTTAGACTTATGGTAAGAACCACAAGGGCATTTGCAGAGCCAGTAGTGATGTCTGTTTTGGTTGTAGAAAACCAGACCACAGGATTAGGGAGTGTCTACAGTCAAGTCTTCAGGGTCAGCAAAATCATTCTACAGCTCAGTCCAATTGCCAGAACCAGCAAGGTGCCATTTCCAGTGCTACTAGTGGGTAACGCCCAAACAGACTCTATGCTCTTCAGTCCCGGCAGGATCAGGAAAATTCTCCTAATATAGTTACTGGTACGTGACAGATTTTCCATATTCATGTTTATGCTTTGCTAGACCCAGGTGTATCTTTCTTTTTTGTTACTCCATACATAGCAGGTGATTTCGAAATCAGTCGCAAAGTCCTAGTAGAGCCCTTCTCAGTCTCTACCCCAGTGGGTAAAACCATCATAACCTAGCGGGTATACAGGAACTGCTCGATTATGATATCTCAGAAATCCATGTCAGCAGATTTAGTAGAGTTAAAGATGACTGATTTTTATATCATTCTCAGCATGGATTGGCTTCATTCCTGCTATGCCGCAGTCGACTGCAGAAACAGGATAGTTCAGCTTCAGTTCCCAAATGAGCCCGTCCTAGAGTGGAAGGGTAGCATTTCAGCATTCAGGGGTCAACTTGTTTCCTATCTTCGGGCAAAGAAAATGATTTCTAAAGGGTGTATGTATCATCTAGTGTATATTAAAGATTTTAGTTCTGAATCTCCCAGCCTCGAAACAGTCCCTGTTGTTAGTGAATACTGAAATATCTTTCCTAAAGATCTTCCAGGCATTCCTCCCAAAAGGGAAATATACTTCGGCATAGATCATCTTCCGGATACTAAACCTATTTTTATTCTACCATATAGAATGGCACCAGCAGAACTCAATGAACTGAAAGATCAATTGAAGGATCTCTTAGATAAGAGATTCATCAGACCCAGTATTTCCCCATGAGGTGTGCCAGTATTATTCGCGCGTAAGAAAGACGGTTCTCTCAGAATGTGTGTTGATTACTGTCAACTCAAAAAGGTTACAGTCAAGAATAGATATCCTCTTCCCAGGATTGATGATCTATTCGACCAACTTCAGGGTTCCAGTTACTTCTCCAAGATAGACCTCAGATTATGCTATCATCAACTCAGAGTTAGAGAATGTGATATTCCGAAGACAACTTTCTGTACTCGGTATGGTCACTTCAAATTTTTAGTCATGTCATTTGGTCTTACCAATTCCCCTGTAACTTTTATATATTTGATGAACTGTGTGTTCAAGCAGTACTTGGACATGTTTGTCATAGTCTTTATAGATGATATTCTGGTCAATTCTCGCACAGAGCGTGATCATGCAAACTGTCTCAGGATTGTTCTTCAGACTCTCAGGGATCACCAGTTATTCGCTAAGTTCAGTAAGTGCGAATTTTGGCTAAAATCAGTATCATTCCTTGGCCATATTATTTCCGGTGATGGCATTATAATAGATCCTCAGAAAATTGAGGCAGTAAGAAACAGGCCCAGACCCTATCTCCATCAGATATTTGGAGTTTCTTGGGTTTGACTGACTATTATAGATGGTTTGTCAAGGGATTTTCTTCTATTGTATCTCCCATGTCCAGATTAACTCAGAAGAAGATTAAGTTTTAGTGGTCAGATTCATACGAGAAGAGCTTTCAAGAGTTGAAGACTCGACTCACCTCAGCTCTAGTTCTAGCTATTCCAGATGGTTCAGACAGTTTTGTAGTCTATTTTGATGCATCCAGAGTGGGTTTAGGTTGTGTCATTATGCAGTATGGTAAGGTCATATCCTACGCCTCCAAACATTTAAAGCCATATGAGAAGAATTATCCTACTTATGATCTTGAGTTAGCAGCGGTAGTTTTTTCCTTAATGATTTAGAGGCATTATCTCTATGGATTTCATGTAGATCTCTTCACAGACCATAAAAGCCTCCAGTATGTCTTTTCCCAGAAAGTTCTCAATCTTTGCCAGAGAAGGTGGTTAGAGCTCTTGAAGGATTATGAAATGAGTATTCTTTATCATCCAGGCAAGGCCAATGTTGTGGCCGACGCTCTCAGTCGACTCTCTATGGGTAGTATTTCTCACATTGAGGATAGTAAGAAAAAGATGGCTCGGGAGATCCATCAGCTTGCCAGACTAGGCATTCGCTTAGTCGATTCTTCATAGGGTGGTGTATGTGTTCATAGTAGTTCAGAGTCATCTCTAGTTTTTGAACTCAAAGAGAAACAAGACAGGGATCCTATCCTTGTCAAGCTCAAAGAGTCAGTTTAGAATCAGAAAGTCGAGGTTTTTTCCCAAGGGGGAGATGGTGTTCTTCGTTATCAAGGTCGTCTATGTGTTCCAGGTGTAGATAAATTGAGGCAGCAAATTCTTGTAGAAGCGCATGGTGTGCGATACTCTATTCATTCAGGGGATACTAAGATGTACCGCGACATGCGGGAGATCTATTGGTGGAGTGGGATGAAGAGAGATGTTGCAGAGTTTATGGCTAAGTGCTCTATATGTCAGCAGATTAAGATAGAGCATTAGAAACCTAGTGGTTCCATGCAAGAGTTCACCATTCCTACTTAGAAGTAGGAAGAAGTTAACACAGACTTCGTGACGGGTTTTCCTAGTACTCGTCATCAGCATGATTTAGTCTGGGTCATTATAGATAGAATGACCAAGTCAGCTCATTTCCATCCTGTTCATACTTCTTATTCCGCTGAGGATCATGTCAAACTCTATATCAGGGAGTTAGTCAGGTTACACGGTGTTCCACTATCTATCATCTCAGACAGAGGTACCCTGTTCACTCCTCACTTTTGGAAAGCATTCTAAAAGGGTCTCGGTACCCAAGTCCATCTCAGCACAACATTTTATCCTCAAATAGATGGTCAAGCAGAGAGGACCATTTAGGCTCTTGAAGATATGCTAAGGGCATGTGAAATTGACTTCAAGGGAAGTTGGGATGACCACTTGCTTTTGATTGAGTTTGCATACAACAATAGCTATCACTCTAGTATTCAGATAGCTCCATTCAAAGCTCTTTATGGTAGGAGATGTAGATCTCTGATTGGTTGGTTTGAAGTTAGTGAGGCCTCAAGCATAGGTCCTAGCTTAGTATTCGACGCCTTAGAGAAAGTTCAGTTGATCAGAGAGAGACTCCGGGCTGCTTAGAGCCGACAGAAGTCCTATGCAGATGTTCGTAGAAAGGATATTGAGTTTGAGGTCAATGACTATGTCTATCTTAAGATCTCTCCCATGAAGGGAGTAAAGAGGTTCAGCAAGAAAGGAAAACTCAGTCCCCGATATGTCGTTCCCTTAACAATTCTTTGTCGCTTAAAAAAGGTAGCTTATGAGCTTGAGTTGCCTTCAGACCTAGCCTCAGTCCATCCAGTCTTCCATGTCTCTTTGCTAAAGAAGTGCATAGGTGACCCAGCAGTTGTTGTCCCTATTCAGAGCATCGACATTCAGAACAGCCTCTCTTATGAAGAGATTCCAGTCAAAATCTTAGATTATTAGACTCATAGATTGAGGAACAAAGAAGTCCCTCTAGTCAAGGTTCTTTGGTAAAATCAGTCTCATGAGGGAGCTACTTGGGAAGAAGAAGTAGATATGCATACCAAGTATCCTCACCTCTTCCTCGCCAATTCAGATCAAGCTCAAGGTAATAGTTCTCCTTAAGCTCATTCAGTTTTGCGTTCATATTTCTAGGATAAACTTGGTACCTATTAACCATTTCATAATCAGTCATGTATTCATGTGTCAGTTATCTTTGCATCAGATATGGACGAGTTCAGTATGTTTAGCATGTCAGTCATGAGATCAAGTTTCAGTTCAGGTTCTATTGTCATATATCACTTCTCAGTAAATTCACATTCGAGTTCGAATGTTCCCAAGGAGGAGATATTATAATACCCCACATCTTTCTAAGCTAGGAAGTGAATAAATATTCCTACATATGAAATCTCCTATCCTATGATTCATACTTGAGTACATGACTTACAATGAATATCCTAGTGATAGGATAGCTTATGATGCATTAAGCATGTTCATATGAGTCACTTAAGGTAATACAAGCTAAGTGTTTTTGAATTCATCAAGTTTTAGTGTTCGATTTTGCAAGGGTCATCTTTAAATGAGTATAAATTGATGTTAATGTTGTATTTTGGCTGATGTAGACCCATCAAATTGTAGAGAATTGAATTAGCTTTCCAACGATACAAATTTTTCCTTAATCTAATAGCGAGCAAAAAGTTATGCCCATTTTCATGAGAGACAGTAAGGATAGGAGATTGGATAGGCGCCGCCTAACCAAACATAGGAGATTGGTTAGGCGCCACCCAACCTAGCTTAGCCAATCACTTGGGCGTCGCCTAAGTCAGTTCTAGGTGCCAAAAACACTCTGTTTTCAATTATTTTAAGGGTAATTAAGTCTTTTAACGCTCCTTACACGTCCCTAAACTTAACCTTACGAAATATATAGCTTCTAAACATATTACAACCCTATTATTATCTCAAATCTCATCATCCAAGAGAACAAAAAGAGAAAAACAACTAGGGTTGCGTAACTAAGCTTGAAGATCAGATTTCAAGGAAATTCCTCTGTCAATCATCAAGAATCTTCCTTCTAAGGTATGTGTGAGTTGATTCATGGAATCCTTTCATCCACAAAGCTCAAGAACCATCTTCTAAATTTTGTATCATGATGTTTATGTTGTTAGTGGTTGATGTTCATGTGGTTGGAGTTTGATGATGCCTTAGATAGGATCTTTGTAAGTTTATTATGAGGATATGGTGGTATTTAACATATAAATATGTGAAATTGGTGGTTGAATATTTGTAATCTTGATGAATCCACCTATGCCTAAGATGTGCATGTAAGGTGTTTGTGAAAATATCCAAGAAAATAGAAATCATGCTTTTATGACATAATAAGTCCTTAATAACTATTCCATGTTCTAAGTTTATGTTCAACGTGATCCCCATGCTATTATCTTGAATTGAAAAAGTTGTATGATATGCTCATGATATTGTTTTGATATGGAATGACCATGTTATTGAAGCCATGCAAGTATATACATGTTGTGTGCATTCCCGATCATGTGATAGTTTGTTGAGAATCATTCTTATTATGAAATCCTTACTAATGATATTATGAGTTGTGGACTCAAATCTTTTGATCAAGTCATGTCATGTGTGTCAGTTTTCTCCTATCGATCCCTGGGGCTACTTGTACCCAAAAACTATAGCTGTTTGCTTAGATCCATATTATGTTTCACGATATCCAAACTCAAGCTATGATTCCATAGACTTCAGTCAGTCATGTGACTCAGGAGAACCTCATGATCTTAGTCAGTTGTCAGATATCAGTAATATTCTGCCAGTCAATATAATTCAATAAGATTAAGTCATGCACAGTGAGTTATTTATGTCCAGTCCCTCCAGATGGGAGTAGAGGTTAGCACCGAGTGAACCCAAGGATGGAAACTCACCCGCCAATTTTGGGTGTGATTTTTAGTAGTCATCCTTGTGTTCCAGAACTACGTAGCCAATGCAGGTTGAGATATCTTAGCCCGTTAGATTAGGGTTGATGAGGTGGCTTAACCCATTAGTTTAGGGTTCCCACCGTTCTTATTGAGTACCGACCAGATAAGGGTCACTCTCAGGCTGTCCTTACCCGTGGCACCATACTGACACCCCTCCAGTCGGGGCAGAGATTGGACTCCAGCTTAGCTATAATGGCATACATGGGGCATGTCGGTTAAACACTACTTCCCACAGTTTCAGTATCAGTCTCAATAAAAGAACTCAGGGTGTTCTTCTGATTTCAGTATATACAGGACTGTCAGATACAATCGTCCATGTTATTAGTTTCAATATCAGTCATGACAGTTATAAGTAAACCATGTATTAGCTTACAAGTCATGCTATCACATATTTACGGTCCCAGTTTCTATATATGTGTGTTTGCACTCCCAGTACTCAAGTACTCAAGTTGTAATGACTCATTTTTGCTATGGTGCTTTTTTTTATGTTATACTATAGATTTCGAGACACGAGCTCCATCCCAGCAGTAGCGTTAGTATTCCAGTCACAGAGACACAGTGAGTCCTCATTGATTTGAGGAAAATATGATTTGCTACATTTATTATGCTTCAGTTCAGTTTTACAGAGTAAGTTGGAGACATGTTATTTCAACTCCTTATTCAGATAGTTTAGAGGCTTTTAGCTTTACGTTTAGATTTACGTTCAGACTTAGCTTTCAGATTAAGTTGTTTTTGGTATTTTCACCCATATAATTTTATTTAGTTGAACCAATGGCCTTATAGTTTTATGTATTCCTCATTATTTTATCAAGATTTGCAGTATACAGGTACAGATATCAGTGATGGGTTAGCTTGTGGTCCCTCGGGGTCATGAGCACTGTGTAGCATCCCCGTTCAGTGAATCGGGGTGTTACAGAAACACTAGGATTATGTTATTAAATACAATACATTTCTCTGTAAGCATGATACCTGTATGAATTCATAAAGCCCATAGTTAGTAAGTATTGAAACTACAAGGTGGATGCAAACCTAGATTCCTATTTCTTTGAATTTGAATACTACTACACATATTTCATCTTGTTAAACTGAACCATTAATTTGTGAACTGAATCAAATCTCCCTATTTATTTTATGAAAATAAATGATTAAAAGTCAACTAATCTGCATACAACTTAATCAACACCATATTTCCTATGGGATTCGAAAATAACCTAGTTGGGTTATATATTTGATAATGACCGCTTACTCTCTCATAAGAGAGTTGTAATTTGGGTGTATCAGTGTCACCGTGTGGGGTCCTATGTGATATTGATAGCCTTAAATATATGTAAATAATTATATTATGTTATTAAAATTCCTAATGTGGTACCATAGGTGTATTGTGATTATATTCATACTTTATGGGCATATGAGACGTGGAAATTCATGAATGAAATAAAAATAATGAGTGGATATTGGCTCATATGGTTGAGAAAATGTACCATTATAGTTGGTTGTAGAAATATATTATGTCGTTGGTTGTGGAAATACTTATTGTGATTAGTTGTAAGCCTTACATCTTCATATCATACTCATTTATGAAAAATTTGTATTATTGTGATAACATCTGAGAAACACTTGCAATACCTTTTTAAAAGATATTGTAACACCTTACAAAAGCCTTTTTAAGGGTTGTGTCAGAAAGTAGATATGAGATATGTGGATTGTATATGGGTTGACAAACCCTCCATGGATCCTACGTCGGGAAGCTTTAGCTCCGTAGGTGTATATTGCAAAAACCTCATGCATCATCATCATTATCATAGATATTGCACCACTTTATTGTGTTTGTGTTGTGTTGTATTGCGTTATTGACTTGTCATCTAAGTATTTGTCTTACCTTTCTTTACTTGTATTTGATGATCTTGTATCTATATGCTCTCTCTTGTTTTATTTATATGTGACATAATATATACTTGTGTTCTATATCTTGGTGTGTTGTTGTAATATATACGAGATATATTAGAACTTTTAGTGCAAGCGGTGTGGGGTAATATTGTGGGACATTTTTTGATTGTTGGTAATGTGCCCTTAGTCTATATCTTGTATGCTTTATTTATTACTTTGCTTGGTCAGCCTATCATACCTACTGAGTAAAATGGACCATACTCATGTCTACTACGCCCTTTTAGTGGAAGTCCTATCTCGAGTGTGCCTTAGCTTGATTGACTTGGGTGATTGTTGGAGCTTCTAAGGTAGCGGTTAGACATTCATGCATCCAAAGTTCACCTCTATCTTTCTATAGTAGTTATTTTTTTATTAGTATTCAGAGGCAGTTATTATTCCTTTGTGGTTATTTTTTGATATATTTGACTCTTGGATCGTATTAGTAGTTATTACACTATTGAAACCTGGTTTCGGGCATGGTGGGTATTTTGGATATGATCTTTCTACATTGTTATGATTATTTATATAGTTCAGCTTCATTCTAAAAGTCTTATCTTGGGATATTTCTGTCTTTTCCTTTTTTTGTATCAGTTTGGGTGATAGGCTTACTTGTCAAGGTACGCTGTGACAAGTGCCATCATGACCCTAATTTTTAGGCAGTAACAAATAGGTATCAAAGCCAGGTTTCATTGTTCTCAATAGTGTAAGAATAGGATGTCTAATAGAGTCTCGCAGATCGGTACGTAGACATATATATTTATCTTTAAGAGGCTATAGAACATCTTTAGGGAACTTCTCTCATTTTATTCTTTATCGTGTGAAGTTTTTTCATTCCCTATATTTGGAGTTATATTTCACTCTTTTTATGCAGATGGTATCGATTAGGTCTAATGCGATCACAGATGTAGGGCCTTCACCAGAGGGTAACCCTTGAGTCATGGATGGACTCAAGAGAGTGGACGGGCCTGTGGATCAACCCTATCTAGGAAGAGTGCTTGGGGGCTCTCCCATGAGCCTCTTGTTGAGTAGGTGAGAGGTATAGGTTTAGCTTCAGTGCCTCAAAATTCTTCTACTTCAGTCTTGGAGGGATTGTTGATACGTCTGTTAGCCCATTTAGAAGGTACTCCTTTGAGTTCATTTAGTGTCTCCCCAACTATGAGTATGGCACCTCCACTTATGCCAGAGTCTTGGGATGGTATTCCTTCGGTTGCACCTACATCAGCTTTGGGTACTCAGACCCTAAGTACTATTTCTTTAATAGTGCTGACACTAGAGTATGGTGTTTCAGGACATAAAGTGCAGCCTTTATCTACGTCACCCCCATAGGCAGGATCTCAGCCAACTGGACTTATTTTTCCTCCTATTCTTTAGCGAACCACGACTCAGATGATAGTGTTTTGGAAGACACTTCATAGTGTAGAGGGTCAATCGAGTATGCATGGATCTACCTATTGAGCATCTAGAGAAAGGATTAGGAGGGTGCACTGTCAGGACAAGTTTAGAGGTTGCTTTATGCGTGATGATCTTGGCTATCTGGCTAAAGACTATCCCCATCGTGTGTTTAGAGCTTCTCCTATTTCAACTGTGGAAGGTAAGGGTTTTACTAGAGGTGCGAGAAGTAGAGGTAGTGGAGGCTATGATGGTGGTCATGGGGCTATTCAGACGGTTGGTGGTCATGGGAAGTGCTATGCCATATCAGCCAAAATAGAGAAAGAGGCTTCTGATATTGCTATTATAGATATCATTATCATTTATTTTAGGTCTGTATTTATATTATTTGATCTCAGATTGACTTTTTCCTATGTATCGGTGTATTTTACTTTGGGTTTTAATTCTATTAGTGAGCCTCTTGTCATGCCTATTCGTGTATCTAACCCGGTAGGTGATTCTTTAGTGGTAGATCGGGCGCGTCGATCTTGTGTTGTGACTTTTGTCGGGTGTGAGACTTTGGTAGACTTTTTTGTGTTATGTATGGTCGATTTTGATGTGATTTTGGGTGTAGATTGGTTGGCTCCTTATCATGCTATCTTAGATTATTTGCCAGTACTGTGACTTTAGCTTCGTCAAATGTGCCAAGAATAGCTTAGAAGGGTACACTTTATTTGGGTCCTAAGAGGGTCATATCTTATGTTCAGGCTTGTAAATTAGTTGAGAGGGGATGTTTATCTTACTTGGACCATATTCTTGACACAAGTGTTATTTTACCTCCTTCCTTAGATTTTGTCCATATTATTCGTGAGTTTATGGAAGAGTTCCCTACAGACTTACCTAGTATGCCTTCAGATTGAGATATTGATTTTATTATTGATTTTAAGTTAGGCACCAAGTCTATTTTTATTCCTCCTTATAGGATGGCCCCAACAGAGTTGCAGGAACAGAAGGATTAGTTGTAGGAGTTGTTGGATAAGGGTTTTATTCAACCTAGTTTTTCACCTTGGGATGCGCCTTTCTTATTTGTGAAGAGAAAAGATAGGTCTATGCAAAAGTGGATTGATTATCGATAGTTGAATAAGGTGACGGATAAGAATAATTATTTTCTTTATCGTATCGATGATTTGTTTGATCAACTTCAGGGTGCTGCGGTGTTTTCAAAGATTAATTTACAGTTCGGTTATCACCAGTTGAGGATTAGAGCTTTGAATATTCTAAAGACAGCTTTTTGGATTTGATATGGTCATTGTGAGTTCTTGGTCATGTCCTTTGGGTTGACCAATGCCCCTGTTGTGTACATGGAGTTGATGAACCGAGTGTTTTGACCGTATTTTAACATGGACAAAAAAAGCATGGGTTTTACCGTGTTTTGTGATGCTTTTGGTGTTGGATTTGGTATTGTGTTGATGTAGGAGGACAAGGTAATTGTGTATGTGACTTTTCATTTGAAGCCTCATGAGAGGAATTATCCTACCAATGATTTGGAGTAGTGCGCAATTATGTTTGCCTTAAAGTTGTGGAGGCACTACTTGTATGGAGTCCATTGTGAGATCTTCTCAGATCATCGTAGCCTTTAGTACTTCTTCACCCAGGGAGATCTTGATATGAGGCAGCATCGTTGGCTTGAGTTACTTAAGGATTATGACTTAACTATTCTCTACCATCCAGGAAAGGCTAACGTGGTTACGGATGCCTTCAGCTGAAAGTTGACTAGAATGAGTATCTTGGCGCATGTTTTAACCCAGGAGAGGATTTTGTCCTTAGAGGTTCAGTTTTTAGCTAGTCAGGTGGTTAGGCTTGATATGTTGACACCTGGGCATATTTTAGCATTTGAGAAGGATAGATCTTCTTTGATTGAGCAAATTCAAGCTTATTAAATTGATGATATTGGATTGAACTTGATTCAAGATAAAGTATCGAGTGGGCAGGATAAGGAAGCCTCACTTGACTTAGATGGAGTTTTGAGGATTGGGGGCTGAGTTTGTGAGCCGAGAGTGGTGATTGGATTAGGTTGATCTTGGAGAAGGCCCATTGTTCCAGATATTCTATCCATCTAGGTGTGACTAAAATGTATCATTATTTGAGATAGCACTACTGGTGGGGTGGTATGAGGTGAGATATAGCATATTTTATAGCTCGTTCCCTTTATTGCTACCAAGTGAAGTCCGAGTATATAAGACCTGGTGGGTTGCTTCAGAGGTTACCCATTTCTGAGTGGAAGTGGGAATGGACCACTATAGACTTTGTGACTGGTTTTCCTCGTACATCTCATAGTTCTGACAGTGTTTGGGTCATCACGGATCAATTGACCAAGACAACTTATTTTATTCTGGTTCAGGTCTCATTCAGTGCTAAGAGGTTAGCCCATATCTTCATTCATGAGATTGTTCATCTGTATGGTGTGCCGGTGTATATTAATTTAGATCGAGGTTTTGTGTTCATATCTTACTTTTGGAAGCCTTGTCAGATTGATTTCGGTACTCAGGTTGATGTTAGCATAGCATTTTATCCCCAAACTGATGGCCAGTCAGAGCGGACTATTCAAGTTTTGGAGGATATGCTTCACGCGTGCGCGATGGATTTTAGTGGCCAGTAGCGTTTACAGATATTAATAGCTACCATTCCAGTATTGATATGTCTCCTTTTGAGGCATTGTATGGTAGGGATTTTCGTTCCCCAGTAAGTTGGTTTGATGTTTCAGAGGTGAGACCTTGAGGAGCGTACTTTCTTCGTGAGTCATTGGATAGAGTCTGAGTCACTCAGGATAGACTTAGAGTGGCTCAGAGTAGGTAGAAATATTATGCTGATCATAGACTTTGTGCCTTGAGATTTTGTGTTAGTAATCATGTTTTCCTTCGAATTTCACCCATGAAGGGTGTGATGAGGTTTGGAAATAAAGGAAAGCTTAGCCCCAGGTATATTGGTCCATTTGAGATTCTTCGAACTGTTGGTGATGTGGTTTATGAGTTGGCTTTGCCCCCTGATCCATCAGCTGTTCATCCAGTTTTTTATGTTTTTATGCTTCGTCGCTATATTCCTAATGAATCTCATATTGTTCGTTGAGATCCAGTTCAGCTAGATCAGCGACTTTCCTTTGTTGAGGAGCCAGTTTCCATTATGGCTAGGGATGTTAGGCGATTGCGCTCTAGAGTGATTCATGTGGTTAAGGTCTATTGGATACATCGACCGGTAGATGAAGTTACTTAGGATGTCAAGTCTGATATGCGTAGTCATTATACCCAACTCTTTGTTGATTCAGGTATTTCTTTTGCCTTAGTTTGAGGACGAACTAGGTTTTTAATGGTAGATAATGTAACAACCTAAAAATTTGATGAAATACGTGAAATTTGTGATTTTGTGTGATTTGACTATTTTATCCCTCCCCGTAGTTATATTATGATATTTCTGGGGTGTGGGAGTGATTGGCATGATTTCCAATGCATTTTGGTATCATTTATGCAATATTGTGGTTTTTGATGGCTTCGAGAGCCTTATTTTAGACTTATGGAGATATATTTTGATCCGTGCAATAGAGGGACAAACGGACTGCGCCAGCAGCTCTAGAATATCGATTTTATTCTAGGTAGATCTTTAGTTCGGGTCCCGGTGCACCCGAGCTTATTTCAACCTATTGGTCGAAAAGTTGAAAAGTTGAAAAATTAGAAATATGGGTGTGGGACCCATATTTGATTGAAACGAACTAGGATAAAAAATTTAACTTCGCCAGCAGATTTGAAATGTAGATTTTAGGGTGTTAGCATATTTGGTGTGATTTTATAGCTTTTAAATCTCATTTCGACCCTCGATTTGTAAAATTGTAATTTCAGGTATTGCCGGTCAATTTGTTGAAAATGGTATTGTTTTTTTTGAAAAGCTGATATTGTCAACGCGTCCGAAATATCGAATTTAGTATGGTTTCATAGTTCGCTTGCATAAATCGGACTCCAAATGAATTCTGGACACCCAATCGAAGTCTGAATTGGACTTAAAAAAAAACAGCTTTTTGCTACAGCTGTGCAGAAAAATCTGCAATAATAAATCGCTTTTTTGGACCTATTTTGCTCATTTTTCATGTTGGCTTTTGGGAGTTAAACCCTAAAATAGTGTGGGAGCTTAAAAGAAAAGTTTGTGAGAGCTTGAAAAGCTAAATAAACACATTTTTCTTGGTTTTATTATGGATTAAAGGTAAAAATTCACCCTTTTCTTAATAATTTATTAATTAATTTTTCAAAACTCAAAAAATCTTAGAGCATGATTTTAAACTCAAATTTCACTCTTTTTCACTTGAATAATGTTTTTGTCTTATAATTACTAGTTTTTCAACAATTTAAACTTCAAGACAACTTTGATTCTTGATTTTTACCCGGATATTAAAAAATCTACCCGATAAATCTCAAAAATATCGGTTTTTAGCTTTAGGTTCCTAAAAATATGGGTAATATATTTTTGAAGTAAAGTTTTGATTTTGCTCTTCTTTTTCAAAAACTCATTTTGGGGGTCTGTTTTGATCCCAGATCAAATGTAGTCAATATGGGTATCGTTGGTTTTGTATTGACAGATCCCAGATCAAATTTAGTCAATATGGGTATCGTTGGTTTTGTATTGACACGTATATTTCATATTTAATATTTTTAATAGAGTTTGAGATTATTCGTGAAAAGTAAGGTCGCGGGTTCAAGTATAACGGACCGGTTTTGGCTTTCGAGGTAGGTTATAGCTTAACTCTTTCAAATCGGTATGGGTAGTAAATGATAATACAAAATGCATGTTAAGAGTGAAAGCTAATCATGAAAAATAGCTATTTATGTGTTGTTCCCGTGTTGGGGCCTATATGTGATTTAATTATCGAAATTGAGTTATTATGTGATATGTGTGTGGGGGGTCCTATGTAATATTGATAGCCTTGAATGCATGTAAATAATTGCATTGTGCCGTTAAAATGCTTAATGTGGTACCATGGGTGTATTATGATTATATTCATACTTTATTGGCGTATGATACATGTGGAAATTCATGGATGAAACGAAAATAATGAGTGGATATTGGCTCATGTGGTTGTGGAAATGTATCATTGTGGTTGGTTGTAGAAATATATCATGTGGTTAGTTGTGGAAATACTCATTGTGATTGGTTGTGAGCATTATATCTTCATACCATACTCATTCATGAAGCATTGGTACCACCGTGCCAACATCTGAGAAACACTTGCAACACTTTTTTAAAAAATATTGTAACACCTTATAAAACCCTTTTCGAGGGATGTGTCATAAAGGAGATATGAGATATGTCAATTGTATACGGTTTAATGAACCCCCATAGATCCTACGTTGGGAAGCTTTTGCTCCGTAAGTGTACACGGGGATTGTGCGACGATTTTGGAGGTTCTGCGGCAACCTCGTGGATCATCATCATCATGATCATATACATTGCACTAACTTTATTGTGTTTATGTTTTGTTGTATTGCATTATTGACTTGTCATCTATGTATTTGCCTTACCTTCCTTTAATTTTATTTGATGAACTTGTATCTATATGTTCTCTTTTGTTCTATTTATATGTGACATAATGTATACTTATGTTCTAGATCTTGGTGTGTTGTTGTAATATATATGAGATATATTAGAACTGTTAGTGCAAGCGGTGTGGGCTACCGTTGTGGGACATTTTCTGATTACAGGTAACGTGCCCTTAGTGTATATTTTATATGATTTATTTACTATTTTTCTTGGTCGGCTTATGATACCTGCTGAGTACAAGTGGATCATACTCATGCCTACTGCGCCCTTTCGGTGGAGGTCCTAGCTCTAGCGCACCTCATCTTGATTGACTCAGGCGATTGTTGGAGCTTCCAAGGTAGCGGTTGGACATTCATGCGTCCAAAGTTACCTCTATCCTTCTATAGTAGTTATCTCTTTATTAGTATTCGAAGACAGTTATTATTCCTTTGTGGTTATTTTTTCAATGTATTTGACTCCTAGATCATATTAGTAATTCTAACACTATTGACACCTGGTTTTGGTCATGATTGGTATTTTGGATAAGTTCTTTTTGCATTGTTGTGATTACTTATATGGTTTGGCTTCGTTCTAAAGTCTTATCTTGGGATATTTTTATCTTTTCCTCTTTTCGTATCAGTTTGGGTGATAGGCTTACTTGTCAAGGTACGCTGCGACAAGTGTCATCATGACCCTCGTTTTTGGGTTGTGACATGTAAAAATTCAGTTGTCTTAATTTTGATTTTTAAAAAATTATTAAGACCATCATCATTATATAAAACATATTCATTATAATTTTAGTATAAAAGTTAAAAATAAAATATAATACAGATCAGAGAAAGTAAAGAGCTACAAAAATTCATAAAAAATTGCTATTTGTTCTTCTCAATTTAAATGTCTTACTTCTTTTTTGGTATGTCTCCCAAAAAAGATTTTTTCTATAATTAGTAAGTTTTTCAATTTTAACATTCTACATGACACAAGTCTAAAACCATAATATTTTAAAATTACATAATATCTTCATCTCATATTAGTTGTCATTATCAACAATAATAGCCCAAATTATTTGTCAATTGTCAAAACAAAATAGAATTAATTGAATTTTTCTACTTTACTCTTACAATTGAAATTCTTTTTAAAGTGTATGCAAATTTGTAATTTTTTTAAAAAAATTGTAAAGCTACTCTTCTTATTTATGATTATGTAAGGGCATGTGATGAAGAAATTGGAAAACAAATATGGGATAGAAGGTGAGGCAGTCTCAAACTATATCGGAGACTGGGTTGGCCCCATAACCTCTGGATGATGATAAAGATCCCCGATATTAATTTCTAACTCCTTAGCCTAATAATGATCTAAAAATCTAGAAATACGTACAAAAGTTTCATTCATAACTATCAATAACCTTGTGTCTTACATATGAGAAAGAGTAAAGTAAAAGAAAGTACTAGAGGTTCATGAAAATATGGATACACGATAGGGAGTCAAGAATATAATTTCCTAAGAATGCCCTATATCCTCCTAAAGATAGGATACACAAGTCTCTATACTAATTTATAGGACCCTACTAGACACTTGGCTCTTTTATTAACGCAATGACTCAAATACCAGTTTGTGATGACCTAATTTTTCAAGTTGTGATAGCACCTACTATAACTCACCAGTAGATAACCCAACCTATAATCTAGAACATCTAGGAGCGGACTATCAATAGATTGAAAGAAATAGTCGAAAATAATCAAGTAAAGAAACTAATATAGACTACAATTCCAAGATCTATTGAAGTTAATACAAGAAATTATAATACAAGAAGAGTATAAAATTAAATAAAGAGTAAACATACATGTACAAACCATCTTCAAAATACAAAGTAGAGATAAGTCTAATCAATATAAGGGAGAGCAGGAATACTTCAAATATTAGGATCTCACCCTAAATCTCTTAGCCATAGCTATTATGCATGATGCATAAGTCAACAATGACAATTAGTACTATGATCTACAGGCTGCAAAAGTGTAGTACAAGTACCAAGCACGTGGTACTCAGTAGACATCAGCCAATTAATCTTTAAAAATAATATGAGCATAAATAACATATAAATTTAGAATATAATCTACAGAAAACTATCCAAGAAACTAAACATAATAATTCTAATAAAGTAATAAGGGTAAACTATCCTATTCTAACACTATTTAGGAACTAAGGTGCAATATCGTATATCGCTAGCTGATATATAAATAAAGAGTGAAAAGAGAATATATATAGTAGTAGTACAACGCCAAAGAATACATATACAATATGAATAGATAAGGAACGAAATGGATATATAGTAATACCATATATAAATACATATATAACACTAAACTTATAGGAAATAACTTGAGAGAACTAGCCTAACATCTCGAGGATCATAAAGAAGTAAGGGAGCCAATACTATCATACTTAATGCATCAGACCAAAGTGAGTAATAAATATATAGTTGCCTAGAAGTACTAAATTTTACCCTAAAAAAAGTACAGGTTTAGAAAGGTACCGACAACCTCAACACGGTATAGTTGTCATTGCATTAGAATCCTATTACCCTTGATTAAAGTCATGATTAACCATAGATTAATTTTAATGATCCTTTAATATAAGAATATCATTTGACTTAGTGAATTGGATGAAACTTCCTAAGATAGATCCTTTTAGTGATGTATGCCCTTGATTACTGTAGCTTCTTGGATTATGAGGCTTTATGGTGTTGATTATGTATTATTGAACTCGAGGCTATGGTAACGATACTAGTTGAGCACCAGGTTAGTAATCTATCCCTTGTGAGGATGTGGTTGTGTTTTACAGACGCTTATAGCTTTATTATTTGGATATTGGTGATGGCATGCATACTTTTAGGTGCATGTACATTTATGTAGTGCTATGATTCTAAACAAATCCTTAATTTTAATACTATTTTCTTAAAAAAAATATTTATTGCAACTTTTTACTTCTAAAATAGATTCTGTTACAATGGGGACCGTGCCATCTTAATTATTGATTTCTAAGTTTTTTGAACTAAATGAACTATTTTTAAAATTAGACCTAGGATAATTTTGGTCCATTATTGATACACTTTTCTATAACTACTATATACTTTGTTCAATAAAGATTCTGATTTTTTCTATGCTTATAGCCGATTTTGTTTTAAACTTGATCTTAGGCAATGGATTTAAAGATCTTCATAATTTTAGTCTTGATTTGAGTCTGAGAACTTATTATGTATTTATATATCTATGATACTAGATAGAGTAGATCAATTATGATGGTTATTAGAAGTCGTGGATCAGGACTACATAGTATGTACGAATATTTTGAGTCCACTATGGGTCCATTCATCCGTAATCTATAGGGCTAGTGAAGGATTATCAACGTAGTTCCTATTTTTGCAAGCTATTAAGCTAGATAAGTTGTATGCACTTGGTACATCATGGAAATTGGATTGGATATGGTATTATTGGTTTATGTTGCATTCATTCATTCATATAGCTTGCCTATCACCAATATGAAATATCAATCGGCCTTATAAGCGATTGTATAAGTATACGATGATTATTGTTTTTTGAGTGTTTCTTGAAGATTCGATGCTTATAGGGTCCAGTTAGGCTATTATTTGTCCGAACTAGCCGGTTAGTTTATTGTTGGTTATTATGTTTAGTTCATAGCAAGATGATTGTGGACTTATACCCGAGATTATTAGCATACTTTTTTCTCATAATAAGATATATTATGGTTAGATTATCTCATGTTTAGTCATCTTTTAGTAAAAGACCCTGATTATGCTAGGATTAACTTTCCTTCTTGGATTGGATTCCTCAAGATATTATGTTGGCTCCCTCAAGTATTTACCTTTGAGTTAATCTTATATCTATATATATAAATATATATGGTATTACTATATATCCCTATCTTTCTTTGTCTATCTATATTGCATATGTATTATTTGACCTTGTATTATTACTACATATCCTTCTCTCACTTTTCATTTCTATATTATCTCATAATATATAGTATTGTATTTTAGTCCATGAATACTATTAGAAGAAGATAATTTACCATTATTATTCTATTGGCATTATTACATTTAGTCTCTTGGATAGTTTTCTCCAGTTTATATTCCTACTTTACATATTATTTTGACTTCCATTATCTTTGGAGCTAGTTCGATTGATACCTACTGAGTACCTCATGTTTGGTACTCATACTATATTTCTACAGACTTTAGAACATAGTATGAATTCTCACCATTGGAGTGTGCCTCGTGCAGAGCATCTATGGATCAAAAATTTAGGTTGAGCTCCTGACATTCATAGTTTTCCTTCTATCTTGGTTATTCATTTCACTTATTTCTATTTTATATTTCAATGGTAGTTTGTACATGTACAGTATTTTGTATTTCACTTTTTACTCTGATTTTATTAGAATCTCTTGCACTAACTTCATCTGGTCATGGGGTTGTATTCTATATTAGTCTTTTATTAAAATTCCTTTTTGCAATTTAACCTATTTCTCTTAATAGTTTGATATTAGTTGTTCTGAACTATAGGTTGGCTTACCTACTAGTGGGTTATAGTAGGTGTATCATGACCTTAGAAATTAGGTCATGACAAATTAGTGTTAGAGTTAGGTATACCATTGGCTTGGTACAAAAGGTAAGTGCCTAGTAGAATCTTGCGCATTGGTATAGAGATGTTTGTGTCCAATATTCAGGAGGCTATAGGTCATTCTTAGGAAATTCTATCCTTGACTCCTTGTCATGTGTCCATACTTCTTTAAACCTTTAGTACTTTCTTTGACTCCATTCTTTCCCAGATGGAAGCTACAATGTTTTCAATAGATGCGGATAAGACTTTTGCACATGTTTCTAGAGTTCTAGCTTAGTATCGACAAAGGGAATTAGATATTGGTATCAAGGATTTTCAACATCAAACAGAGGTTGTAGGGATATCCTAAGCTCCAATAAAGTTTTAGACTGCCTTAGCTTTTTAGGACACCGTGTTGGAATTTCGAGTCTTTTAAGGGATACTTTGTAGCTAGTGATGATGTCTGGTACATCAAGTGGTTCTTAGACCAGGGTTATGTTTCTTGATGTTCAGTAAGGTTCTATGTTAATTTCAGAGTATGAGATTGGGTTTCTCGAGTAGGCCAGACATACTCTTATACACTATACTCAAGAATATTTGTTGGTGCGTGAATTTTTTAATGGATTGACTTTTCCACTCTATTTGGCATTGAAGTAATTTTTTGCAGTTGGGTTATCTTTTCCTTGAGTTGTTGATCATGTGATGACCACAGAAAAGGCCTGTATTAATTCATATAGAGATGGAAGTAGGAGGATATGTCAACAATTTAGTGTTTATGGTATTTCGTCTAGAGGTAGGGATCATCCCAATAGATGTAAACATCACTTGTAGCTTTTCAGTTTCATATAGATAGTATAACAGGATATAGGTAGCTCTCAAATCAATTATGGTGGTCACAGTAGGTAGAGTTCTCATTAGATATTTCAAAGTGTTTAGTATAGAACTTCAAGCTGTGGTAGCCATTCTTGGTCAGCAGGTACAGTTCATTAGAGAGTCCCAAAGGCATTTTTGGATTGTGATAAGGTTGTTCATTGTTCCAGGGAATGACCCAGGCATAATTTTGTTATTTAAAAGGGTTCATCATATGTTTCTCTTTAGCCTAGATCTCTTGAGATATGTTATGATTGTAGGGATGATGAACATTTCATTAGAGAGTGTCCTAAGAATCAGTTGGTCAACCTTTTGATAACAACTCATATTTCTTGCTAGGTTAAAGCTTCAGGGATTTGCTGACTTTAGATAGATTGATCGCTTATCCAGATATTGTCCTTCATTTGGGATTACTAGTTATTCAGCTCATCTAGATCAGTCTAATAGAGTTGTGGCACCTTTTATTAGAGGTAGTCCAATTAGTGCCTTGGTTGGTGATACTGAGACTCAATCAAGGTTTGGAGATGCTCAACTTTGTACCCTTTCGATCACATCAAGACTATGACTTTGAACTCCAATGATATAGTGTGATTTGACCTTCTATCTTTTACTTTCTCTTTGAGTTAAGTTTGGTTTTCATACCTATGATGATTATATGCCTTGATTACCATATTTATTGATTGATGTATAACTTTGTACAGATATATGCTTATTTGGATACCCTCATAGACGAATTCTTTTAGTAGTGGATTAAGTGGATCGACAGTATGATTTCCTTATGGTATAGCATTTAGGTTAAAGTCTCTTTTCTTTGGCATATGTGCATTATTATGACCTTAGAGTGGTACAACTACATTCTTTATTTTTTGCTATCTATATCGTATACTATTGTTATCTTCGTCATTATTTTGAAGTTAATTGATTCTTAATTGATAGACGGCTGGACTAGTGTCATCTAGTTAGTTTTTCCCTTTTTACGATACATATCCATTTATCCTAGATCCTTGGTTGGTTTATTGATTCCCTTCTATTTGTAATTTAGATCGGTTTTTTAGAGGGAGTGATGGTAGGTTGTCCTTCAATGGTTTTGTTGTGATTCTTGGAAATTTAATTTTATCTAAGGCTTGATCTTCCAATTTGTTGGGTTTGTGTCCTGGTGATGATTTTGATATGGGTGATGGTGTTGAATTGGGTACCCCATTCTTGCTATGATATGTTCCATAATTTAGTTGTGTTAGAGTTAGTAAAAATGGGTGAGTTTAGAAAATTCTTATTTCGGCATTTATTATGCCTAATACGACTCTTTGCAGTGCTTCTACTTAGTGATATTTGCTTATAGGTATTCATTATTGTTGATTGAGCATTGGATTATCAAAATTCAGGCTAAGGTTTTAATTCTCCGAATTGCTTAAGGTTTAGCTATCACTAGTACTTTTTGCAACCTTTGTGAGTTTTGGTTATGACTTGATGCATTATACCCTTCAACAGATATGAATTTGACTGCTTTATTCTCAAGATATGATTTTATTCTTTAGCTATATCTTAGCTTCAGCCATTACAGGGACCGTTATATAGATACTCAATTACTGATTGTAAAACTGGGTTGAGTGTCTCATATATGTGAAGGCTTGTGGACTTTAGATTTTAGATTGTGACTCTCTTGAATGATGGTATGAAGGTTATGATTTCTTTTGGAATATGGATACTTTTTATCAGTTGGATTGACTTGGATAATTGAGATCGACTAGTTCAGCTTTGATTTGAAGATTTTAGTTATGGATTGTGAGACCTGGTTACAGTATAATTTTTGGGTTTCGATTCAGTTGGCATTTTTTAACAAGCTGATTAAGACTACTTCTTACCTACCAACTCAAATTTTTTTAGGTTAGAGGGTTTGCCTTTGATAAAACCTTAAGAGATAGTTTGTTGGCACACAGTATTAGTTTCTACTACTCTTGACCGTGTTCTTAATTTTTGCTAGAATGTTGGATTGTCTATTCGGCAGAAAGAGTATGCTCAAGTTGGACTTAGAATGGTTTTATACAAAGATTGCGGGATATGTGGATCATTCAGTTTTGAGAATGTGTGTTTCGAATTTCTAAATGTTAAATTTGAGGGTTATTCGGACTAATTGTAGCTTTGTCTAGAAATCGCAGTCTTTGATCATCTCTATTCGTGTGTCTAGGTAGAACCTTATGAGCATATCTTATGTTTGCCATTACGGATTTTTTATGGATTAGCTTTAGTTTTTTTATGTTAGTATGATATGATTGCGAATACAGGACTCAAATGACATTTAGTGTGGTTCAAAGTTGATAGCAGGTTTGAATACCAAGGGAATATTGGATTAAGAATTTAGAGATAGTTGAATAGTTCATGCCTTGGTTTGTCTTTAGCTTGGTTGAGTTTCCACTAGGTTGTGCTTGTATCATGTGATATCAATGTATTATGGCTTAGTTTGTGTGTGTCCATCATTCTCAAATTTAGTTGGAGGCCAGTTGGTTGTTGAGGTTGAGTCTTTTGATATTTGGAAAATGAAGTAAGTTGGTGAAAAAGGGATACCTTGTAAGCATTGTTGTTTATTAGAGTTTATCTAGGGATTTATGCTTGATGCATGCAGGCATAGTACCTCATCCTTTTGAGCTTTCAGGCTCTTCCTATCCATTGACTTATGCAGATGAAAGTCCTTTTACTAGTGTATATTGTAATGAGCCTGTAGGTTATTTTCTTAATTTTTGTATGTTTTTGATATTTTGAGACTTCCTATAGCAGCTATAAGCCATTCTTGACTTGTCAAAACTTTTGATTTGATTATCAGGTAGTTCATTTAGATTTTAGGATCATTTCCCTATTCTGGAGCTTTTGTTGTTAACAAATTGGTCTTGAATCAAAACTCGCATTAAATTGCCTTGGATGAGAAATCTTATAATGCCATCAACTCTGAAATGTTGATTTAAGGATAGGGGGACCCTTAGTTTATGTACCGATGCTTTCAGACATATTTTGAGCTATTGCATAGAATTTTGCTAAAAGATAACTAGGTCTGAGACCCACATTTAATCAAAATGATCCTGGATGAAATTATTTATGGTTTCACTAAGTCTGGAACATCGAATTTGGTGTGGTAGCATAGTTCATTTGACAGCATAGGGTTTTGAATAAATCTAGAAATAAAGTCAATTTGGACTTAGGAAATTTTGGTGTAGCAGTTTTTAGTGAATCCAAGCCTTGACCTTCCCATTTGCGAGTTTTGGTTGCATTCTTGGTGTTTAAAGAATCTTGACCTTTGCATTTGCGAGCTAGCCATCAAGTTTGCAAAAAAGAAGCTGGCTTGACCAACCAGCTTTATACTTTGTATTTATGGTGAACCAGCGGCATTCGTGAAGGTCTAGTCTAGGATAAGGTCACATTTGTGACCCATGCCCCATGTTCATGAAGGGTAATCTCAGTATGCATCGTAAATGCGACTCTCAAGTCTCGCATTCATATGGTCCTTCTTTCCTAATTTCTCCACTATTTTCTCCCAATTTTCTACCATTATTAAGCCCTAGTGCTTGGAGAAGTATGCTTAATCATAAGTTAGAGTTAGGGATGAGATGAGGTAGTTGATATGATCATTTTCCACTAATTGTTTTGTAAGTTTTCAGCGTAAATCTTCTGTTTAATTCTTATTTTCTCTCCTATTTTAGCCATCTCTCAGGGTTGATTGAGCCTCGATATGTAGTTCACTTGTGCTAAACTTTTGAGCACACATTCTTTGTCCTTCGAGGGACGTCATGATGAATTTAGTTTTGGAATTCCATTAGCGGGCCCCATGGGCCAATTATTGACCCAATTTTGGGCTTGGAGTTTTATAGTGCAATATACGTATCGTTTTACTTGTAATAATGTGTAGTTTATTATTTTGATAGTGCGTCATATTTTTTGGGATTATGAAGCAAAGAAGAGCTAGTCGTAGATGATTCAAGATTATTGTTTGGCATCAAGGTAGACTTCGGTGTACTTTTCTCTACAAGATTGTGTATTGTATAGAACAGATGCTATGTAGGCACCTTGGGATGGGACTATGGATAGTATATCATGAATTAACCTAGTTAGCAAATTTGGGATAGAAGTGTGACCCAAACCTTAAAATAGGATACTTGTTATGGCCTTAGAATCCTATTACCTTTGATTATAGATATGATTAACTACAAATTGATGTTAATGATCTTTTTGCATGAGACTTACTATTTAGCTTAGTTAATTGGGTGGATTTCTCTGATTAGATTATTTTAGTGATTTATGCCCTTGATTTTTGTAGTTTCTCATGTTATGAGGCTTTATGATGTTGATTATATATTGTTGGGCCTGAGGCCGTAGTTAAGATACTAGTTGAGAACCAGGTTAGTATTCTATCCCTTGTGAGGATGTGTTTGTGTTTTATAGATGTTTATAGTTGTATTGATTGGATATTAGTGATGGCATGCACACTTTTAGGCACATTTATATTTTTGTAGTGGTACAATTCAACGAAATTCTTGATTTTATTACTATTTTCTACAATGGAATTTATTCCCACTTTTCACTTATAAAATAGATTCCTTTACAATAGGGATTGTGCCACCTTAATTAATGATTTATGGGTTTTTAGAACTAAATAAACTATTTTGAAAATTAGAGTATGTTTTGGTCCATTATTGATCCACTCTTTTACAACTATTATTTACTTCGGTCGACAGAGGTTTCGACCCTTTCTACATTATTTTGCCTGTTTTGTTCCAAACTTGATTTCAGACAATGGATTTATAAATTTTCACTCTTTTGGTGTCATTTCAAGTTAGAGAACCTATTACATATTTATATCTCTCCTCTACTAGACGGAGTAGATCAACTATGATGGTAATTGTAATTCCTAGTTCTGGATAAGATAGTGTATACAGATATCCCGAGTCTTCTATGGGTCCCTTCATTCATGAACCACAGGGTTGGGGAAGGATGATCTCTGTAGGTCCTGCCTCATCTAGCTATTGAGATGGAGGGGGTATATACACTTGGTACATTATGGCATTTGGATTAAGCATAGTGTTGCCGATTTATACTGCATTCATTTATTCATATGCATTGTCTATCACCAGTATGATTGGCTGGTTCTTATATCTATCTTCTTTATGGGAGGTTGAATAGGCATAAACTATTATTGTTGTTTGTTGAGTGTTTCTTGAACCTTTCAGACATATAGGGACCCGATTAGGTTATTATTTGTCTGGACTAGGCAATTACTTTATTGTTGGTTATTATGGTTAGTTCATGGCATGATGATTATGGATTAGTGCCCAGGATTATCCATATTTTTCTAATTCCTTTTCTTTCCTATAGTAAGATATGTTATTGTTAGATTATCTCATGTTTAGTTATCCTTTGGCTAGAGAGCCTAATTATGCTAGGATTAGCTTTCCTTTTTGGCTTGGCTCGCTTAAGTATTTACCTTTGAGTTTGTCCTAGAAATGTGTGTGTGTGTATATATATACACACAATATATAGTATTAACATATATCCCTCTCTTTCTTTGTCTATTAATATTATATATGTAACATATATCCCTCTCTTTCTTTGTCTATTAATATTATATATGTATCCTTTGGTCTTCTATTACTACTAATAAATCTTTCTCTCACTCTTCATTTGTATATTGGCTGGTGATAAACAGTATTGCACTTTAGCTTTTGAATACTGTGAGAATAGGCTAGTTTATCCTTATTTTTCTATTAGCATTATTATGTTTAGTCTCTTGGATAGTTGCCTATAATTTATATTCCTTCTTTACATGTTATTTATGTTTGAATTTTCGTTGGAGCTCAATTGACCAATGCCTACTGAGTACCACGTGTTTGGTACTCATACTACACTTTTGTAGCATGCGCATCATAGTGTGAGACTGTGCCTTATGCAAAGTAGCTATAGATCGGAGATATGGGGTCAGCTCTTGATATTTGGAGTATTCCTACTCCCCCTCGTATTGATTAGCATTATCTCTATTTTATATTTCAGAGATGGTTTGTACTTGTACAAAATTTTGTATTTCACTTTTTACTCTGATTGTATTAAAAGCTCTTGTACTAACTTCACTAGGTCTTAGAGTTATATTTTGTATTAGTCTTTTATTTGGATTCTTTCCTATATTTACTACATATCTATGGATAGTCCGTTACTAGTTGTTTCGGACTACGGGTTGGCTTACCTACTGGTGGATTATAGTAGGTGTCATCATGACCTGATAAATCGGACCGCGACAAACTTATTGGCCATTAGAGAAGTAAATGAATTTAAGTTGAATACTATTTAAATAAAATAAATTTAAAAATAATTTGAAAAATTAGATAACCTATTAACATTTATAAAGACGAAATTTAAAATCTACTAATAAAAGTACAAGTATACTCTATACAAGAAGTTAGTTATGGCATGCCTTCTTCATTATTTTTTTTTCACATACTGAGTCTCAAATGAAGTTATGGATCCATTTCTGCGGAATTTGTTTTGCATTGTGGTTGAATTTTGAGTCATTATATCACGTTGATTATGGATTATATATAAAAAATATTCAAAATAGGAGAGTGTATTCGACAATAACAACAATATACCCAGTGTATTCCCATCAATTGGGTTTGGGAAGGGTAAAGTGTACGCGATGTCCATTCCACTACCTCAGATGAAGTAGAGAGGGTTGTTTCCAATAGTCCCTCGGCTCAGGACAGATAACAATATAACAAACAAAACATATAAAAGCATGCAACCCCAAGGTAACACTATAATAACATATATTAAGGGATAATTACAGAAACATGCTACGCGCAAGGTAATACTAAAAAATATCTATTCAAAAAACACAACTATCATCAATACACCACAGCTAAACTCCTACCAACTAACTCTTTACCCTAATCTTCGTCCTTATCCACCTCTCTATCAAGGGTCATGTCCTTCGTAAGTTGTAATTGCTCTATGTCATGTCTAATCACCTCCCTCCAATACTTCTTAGGCCTACATCTACTCCACCTAAAATCATCCATAGTCAGCCTCTCACACCTCCATACTGGAGCATCCGTTCTCCTCTCAACAAATGTCCGAACCATCATAACCTCACTTTTCGTATTAATTATTGATTCCTCTTTTAAAATACATTATCAGTCATAGAAACAAGAAATAGTACTAAACATTATGGTAGAATAACTAATCTAATAGTTGTGAAGTAACAATAATTTCCAAAAACTTAATTTGATAAGTAAATTATAAATATTGAATACCAAAAGAATATCCAGAAGAAATTTTAAATTTTAATTCTAAATAAAAAATATTTTAAAAATACTATTGTAATTTGAGAATTGTATCTGTACAATCTTTTAATTAGCCTTGTATTTACGATAAAAGCATTAGTAATTATATATCATTGTAAAAGAAAAAACAAAAAAAAATATTATCTCATCCTAACAATTGTTTGAATCAAATATCTCAACTCCTAATAAAGTTTCCTAATTAGACACTTTCAGTTCAATTTTCAAAATTTTCATTTGCAGATGATCTCATTCTTTTATTAGGTAATTAATTTAAGCACATAAAACATGTCATCTAAAACAAGACGTAAAGTCATAACTTTTTTTATCATGTATGACTTTGTAATGATTTGATTCATTATAATGTTCATCAAGTAGGTTGTAATTTTCGATTATTAAACACCTATAAAATGCATTTAAATCTATTCAAAATTAATTTATATATGGATTAGTATTTTTTTTGTGATTTTATAAAATTATTAATATATTGACACTTATAATTTAAATTTTCTCTTGTATAATTTTTAAATAAAGTCAAAGAAATTTAAAAAATATTAAAATTGGTTGTTTAATTCAACAAAATGTGTTTCACTTGATGTTAAAATATTCATTGAAACATATGATATTCGAATGTTAATTAGGAAAATTTAAATAAATAATAAGTTGTTATTTCATTTATAAAAATGATAAATATATTTTATTAGTCTGATCTCTAATATAATATTTTATCGTGTTTATTTAAAAATACTAAAGATTTGTGTTTCAAAAAATTATTAAATACCTATATGTTAAATTAATGTAATAGAGTAGTAATATGAAAGAATAAGTAGACAAGAAAATAAGGATACAAGTTAAGAGATGAGAATTTTTCATTCTTCCAATTGTTCAAGTGATACAAGTCTTTCATGTGTATCCAATATGAACCTTTATTCATCTATTTATCATGTTACATAGAGGCATATAAAAGGTTGTCATAAACATGACATTAAGAAATAAGATCGTGGACGAGATTAAAGACATAGCATTTAGGATTTGAGATCATAGAGGAGGTAGAACATAGCATTTAGGATTTGAGATCATAGAGGAGGTAGAACATAATGGTGAATAGTGCTGGAGAGATAGAGGAATTACATTAAGTTGACATCTACATAAATAATCTATTTTATAACACTCCCCCTTGGATGTACATAGATGATGTGCTTCATTAAAACCTTACTAGGAAAAAAATCCTGTGAAGAAAATTTTCAGTGAGGAAAAAGAGTACACATATCGTTTAGAATGCATTACTTGCTGCCTCGTTTAAAATGTTGTCAAGAAAATTAAGTGAGAAAAAACTTGGCTGAAATAAGAGTCAACTCATATTTACTCCACTTGATAAAGACATCACTTGATCTTGTAGATGTTACATTTCAATTCATCTTTTCAAAGTGTTGGGTTCGGCAATACCTCCATTAAATATTCAACCAAAATTGAGTAAAATAGTCCTTTACTGAAATGTATTTTATTTTTTTTTCTTCTATATATTCTTATTTCATTTGAGCTATGAAAGAAGCATCATCTTCATACAATATTGGAACCTTCACCACAAAGAAAATCACACATCTTAAGTGAAGAGCCACTTGCTTTATAAGTTGCTAGTAGTTTGACTAGACTTGAATAAGTTTCAATGATTGACTGCCTTGTAGAATAACATGATATGAAAATATTTTCACATGCAAAATGATTGATTTCTTGAGATCAAACTTCATATAGATCAAATAGTTCTTGTGCACTTTCATAATCAACAATCCCTTGACAATATTGGTTAGAAATAAATTCTTATCAATATTTGATTTCATTCAAATTCATATAAAAGTGAAATTATATCTTTCCTACATATTAAAAAAAATATCATCTCATTCATAGAAATAGCAGGATACAAAAGTTCACTAATTGCACTAATACATGGTAATTTTTATTCATTTTATGAGATTGGAATTGATCTTTTTTTAATGACAAGTGATCTTGCAACCATTGAGATATTCGATGGGTCGAATCTCTTTTAAATCCTTCAAGAATTTTTCTAAAGCATTTACCGTCTAGCTATACATGATAGTCCTTCGTTATACACATTCAAGTTTTTCATACATTATCAAATTTAAAGAAACCTTATTGCATCCACTATAAAAGAACACATCTTTAAACAATAATATCAAGACTTTCGCGAATAATCTTTATACCTCAAGACACAAGTAGTGTTTTATATCTTACGCTTTTACATTTTGCATAATCACCTACTTATACCTCAATGGCGTTATACCTTAGTCTATGGAAAAATTTCAAAATATCACTTTTCATGTCAAATATAATATACTTGAATTGTGTATTTTATCTGTCAACATTATTTGACAGATTTAAATTCAGGATCTTCGTTATCATTTAAAATGGTGAACTCTACAATATACCAAAAACATCATCGATAGTTATTTGATATCAGTATCAATGCTGAATAATTTGTAGAGATCTCTTTATTTCATTATTTTTAGGTACTTGAACTTTTGTCAAGATTTTATGAAGTGTTATGTCATGGTGCTCTTTTAAAGCATTTGTCTAATTATCAAGACCATCATGATCAATTTCTTCTCTTATTCTTTGAGGAGTTTTACATTTGAAACCAATTGGTCTATCAAATTTAAGGCATGTCATAGACGTCCTTCAAGGACTTTTTATTGGAGCATTTACAGCTGAATTGTAACATAGGGTTAATCTGGCGACAAACTTGCAATATTTTACAAGTCATGAATTATCTCTTGAACTTCAAGTTCATTTTTTTATATGGGGATCTAGATAATTCATTCTATATATGTCAGCTATTAATTGTATCTCCCCCTAATATTAAAAAAATCTATCATTACCTCCAACCTTATTTTGGGGATCCATCTTTGTGCGTAAAGGATGTTGCATATTCAAATTTGTATATGAATTTATTTGGTTCCTAATACTGATTAATAATACAGGGAAACCTTGTTAGCTTGATGCATACAAATATTGCTACATTGAAATAAAATTGTCTCATACCAATTTTTTTTGAGAGATTTGTTCTTATAATCAATGATTCAGCTATAATTGGAGACACATAATTTCTGCTAAACATTATAAACTTTTATAGTTTGAATTTACGCTCTTAAATAAACAATTTGAGCAAACAACCTCACAAAAATAAAATTGCAAGTTGATAACAAATCGCATATGACTAACTATATATGCATCGTATTTCATAGTAAACAGTCCACATGACAGGTGAATGGACCCATATTCACTTTGCTATACATTCTAAAAATTTAGAAATACAATCTCAACCTTAGCTAATATAATATTTTGTTGTGAGAACAAACAACATAGAAGAATTCTTGAAGAAGTTTTTATTTCTTCAATATAATCACATGAATTCTCAATTATTTTTGCATCACATTTGAATCAAGATGACCAACAAACATAGGCTTCTAATTATCCAATTTAACCTAATTTTCAATTAATTACAATTCATAGTCTCTCTTGCCTATTATGTACAATTCACAGTCTCTCTCCTTTATTTTTGCTCTTTCTCTATCTTCTTTTTTTCTTTTTCAGTTTTTTCTTTCTTTCTTTATTTTCCTTTTTTTGTTTTTCTTTCTTTTTTTCCTTTTTCATTCTTTTTTTTTGGCTTTTTTCTTTTCCAATTTTTAATTTTTTTAAAAAAAATTCTTGATATTTTTTTCATTTTTATAACTTTTTCCTTTTAATCTTTTCTTTTTCCTTTTTTATCTTTTTTGATTTTATTTCCTTTTTCTTTGCAATCTTTTTGTATTTTATTTCCTTTTCATTTTTTTCTCTTTTTTATTGTATTTTTTGTATTTTCTTTTTTTCCTCTTATTTTAGTTGTTGTTATTGTTGTATTTTATGTTTTATAAATAGAATACAAAAAAAAAAACCACAAAATATAAATACCAAATAGTTCTTTAAAATACAAGTGTGAATTGTATAAAATATAAATGACTGTGCGAAATATGGGTGGGCATGGTATGGTATATACTAAATACCAGACCGACATCAAAATATTTTATAACGCGGTATGGATGTTATGGTATTTGGTAGGAATTTTAAATTATTTTGGTATTTGATATGGTATTTGATATTTATGCAATAAATACTAAAATATCGTATACCGCACCAAATTTTTTTAATAACATATAAAATCCATATACATATATATATATATATATATATATTATATTTAAGATTATTAAATATATTTATATATAATCCATTAGCCAATTGAACACAAAAGTAACTTTTATTCATAAATAAATTTTTTGGAAGATTATTATTTAGGAGTACTATGCTTAAGTTTAGGTAATATTGTTCAAAGTTTGCATCTCGGACTATTCAATAGTGATTGAAATATTCTTTTTATGTAATTGATTAACAATGATAGTTGTTAGTATAATATGATTGAAACGTTTTAAAAATTTAAAGTTATAGTTTTTTTATATGAATATATGTAAGTAGAAATCAAATAAAGTATGGTTATCGAATTACCATACCGTAAAATACCAAACCATATACCAAATTAATTTGGTATGGTAATGGTATTGTTCTTTCAGATACCGAAAACCGAAGTCACCGTACCGAAGTTAAAATATCGTACCGTACCATACCATACCTACCCCTAGTGAAAAGTAACAAACACAAATACAAGTGCGAGCTATAAAATTAAAATACAAATACAAGCGTGAACTATGAAATACAAATATAATTATATAATGAATAAAAAAATATAAATGATGGTGTGAATACAAATACGATAAATAATTAAGATATTTTTGTTATCATCCATGATTTGTACTAAAGTAGTCATATTTTTTGAAAATACTAGAACAAGAAAGAAAAAAGTAAAAAAAAAAAAACCAAAAGAAAAAAGAAAAAAAACAGAAACTAGAGATAGAAGGGAGCAAAAAACGAAAAGAAATAGACCAAAAATATGAAAAAAATAGAAAAAAAAGAGAAATCATGAAAAAGAAAAAAAATATAAAAAGATGAAAAGAAATAATCAAAAAATAAAAAAGAAAACGAAAATAGAAAGAAAAAACAAAAAGTAAAATGAATGAAAAACAAGAAGGAAAAAGAAAAAAAAAGAAATGATGGTGAATATAAATACAATGTATGGTTATGATGTTTTTGTCATCATCCGTGGTTTGTATTCGATGTAGTCATATTTGCCAAAAATACAAAAAAAAATAAAAAAAATGGAATTAATGTATCTAAATTTAATATAAATATAGACGACAGAGTAAAATCGAATACAATGGCTATGGATTGAATACATCGACAATGCATTGTAATATTTCAAACTGTGGCTATGGATGCTGGATTTTGTGCTGATTGTTTCTAAAAGTATCCTATATTTAAACTCGTTTTGATTGTAGTTATATGAAAATATTAAATATTCTCATAATACATAGAGTCAATATTCTTATTTTTCTCATCAATTTCTTTGACACTTAAAAAGTTTCTTTTGGGGACTTACTCCAATCTCACTATCATGAATAGTTTTATTCCTCTATGTAGTAACACATTAACTTTTTTGAAGCTAAATACTTCTTGTTTTTCTCGGGTTTAGTAGAATTTGTATTTTTCAACAAGAACTTCAAGCACATGTTCAAATAGTCATATGAACAATTAAATGAAGTTTACACTATGTATTTATAACTTTAAACTTCTAACAATAAGTTCAACCCAACTCAAGAACATCAACAAAATAAAGTTCAAACTATTTGCTGGAAAATAGCAAAACCAAATGTTAAGAACTTAACCACAAGTTCAACCAACTTATGAACTATCAAAATGAAGTTTCAAAAACTTTAAACACTAGCTCAAACAGTTGAAGAACTATCAATATGAAGTTCAAACTATTTTCTAGAAAATAGTAAAACCAACTTTAAGAAAAAGAGATGAAACAGAAAGATTCAAATTTACCTAATTTATGGTGCATCGTTAAAGAAATTATTCCCCTCAAGTACCCAAGGTTACAGAATATATCCTCCCAAGATAAAATGAATCACTTCAATAGAATAGAAATACCTCAAATTCTGTCGGACTACGAACGTACTCAATGGAACCAATCACACTAGAGTTTTTTCAAGAAAGAAGAGTATTTTTTTCTTCAAAATTTCATGTTTATAACTGAGAAAAAATTCAGGTATTTATAGCCGTCAAGGTATTTCTTCATGAAGAGAAGCAATAATTCAAAAAGGCACATCCTTTCATAAAGGTTAAACTCTTAGGAAAAGTCACAACACTTTGGAAAGGTCATAACAATCCAATCAGAAAAAGTGCCTATTCAAATTGCATTCTTTCTCTTGGTGCCTTTTCAGAAAAATACCTATTTATTTTTCAATTACACCTTTTAAAAACCCAAAAATCCACTACATAAATGAGGAATTGCTATTTTCTAAAGAAATTTATCGACAACTGTGTGATTTACAAGCAAAGAATAGTTGTATCTAGATAAGTGGATTTCTCTTTAAACTTTTCATAGTGAACATCCATCGGATGCACTCGATCTATTGATAGATTTGATATCTTTGAACCGTCGAACTTTAATGTACATCTAGACAACACAAGTTACACAATTAGCCTTTTACTGTTTATGGTTCTCACGGCTTTGTTCAATTTAGCCATGAACACATCTCGATTTCGTGAGAGCGTAGAGAATTGGACTATACTAATATTCTCCTTGAAGTGGCTTCCACTTAACCCTCACATAGGTAATTTCTAAATGTTAATCCTATAGATCAAACTATTTTAACATACCTACCAAACTTGAAGGCCATTAAAAATCTTCAAACCATAAGACTTATGCATATTCTCTGAACATAATCTTCATTATGAGAATGGAAGTAGTATATTAACAATGTTAAATTGTAATTCACAACTTTGTTTGATCTTATTGAACCTAGATATTGGGATCTCTAGTCTAATAAGTTATTGTTATGCTGACTTATCCTAAGCCTTAAACGCATTTCCTTCGATGATCTCTCAACTCCTTCTTTAGATAGGTCTTTTTTGTAAGTGGATCCGACAAATTATCCTTTGACTTCACATAATCAACAGTGATAATTCTACTAGAGAGTAGTTATCCAATAGTATTATGTCTCCATCTTATATGACAAGATTTACCATTGTACATTATTGTAAGACCCCGCAAGATTTCTCGTTGTCTAAGCCCTTTAGAGTATGCCAAGTAAGGTCTCATACATAGAAAAATTGGGCTAAGTGTTGGGACTTAGTCATATTTTTAGACCATCGAACTTTGAGGAGTTATTTGATGGCCTTACTGACCTCCGATAGTCGATTTCTTTGTTGATTCATAATAAGGCAATTTCACAGTACATCTCGGGTGCGCTTTGAAATTTTTGGACCCCATTTAGACCATGTTTAGAGTCCCAAAATAGTGAACCAACACAATCTTGGCGCGCCGCATCACCCATCGTGTTGGTTAATATTTTCTCCAGTTACCAGTGCTAAATTCCAGTGAGTGGATGCTAACTTGGCACAATGCATCGGGTACCGCATCGATACCATCAACGTGGTGCGCCGACCTGTGCGTCGCTGGGAGTATTTTATTTTTAGTCTTTAAAAATCCACGTCCAAGGGGACAATTAAGTCATTTTCCTCCACCTTTATTCAGTCATAACACGAGATTAAGCCCCCAAAACACCAAAATATAGTCATTCAACTTAATTCCATCAAGAACAAAAGCCTAGGGTTTCAACCCATTATTCAAGAAAACACAAGATTTCACTATTTGTTTTTCAAATTGATTCAAGATTTGAGATCCTTAGACAAAGAGCATCAAGAATCTCTGTTCAAAAGTACAAATAACATCTCAAAAGCAAGTGTTTATCCAAAGTTCATCATATAAGGTATGTGGGGTTTGAATAAGAGCAATTTTTTTTCCCTTATGCCCAAAGATTTGATTTTTATTAAAGAATTTCATAATTTACAAGTGGGGTTTATGCCCAATTTTCTTTGTTTTGAGTGTATGAATTCATAAGATATTTAAGTCTTGACTTGCATAATTATTTTATTTATTTATGTTGTGAATTGAGAATTTACGCTATGAATTGCACATCCCTATAATGATTTGATGTTTTCTAGTATTTCCAAGATTGATGTAAAGATTTAAGCTGCATTATGAAATTGAGATTATTTAAGTAGGTGTATTTGCTTTAAGCCAATTATGAATTTTGATGTTTCATAAAGCTTATGTTGTTAGCATATTTTAACAAGCAAGTATCCTGGTTTTAAAGAAATATTGATCTTTGATCCTTAGCTAAGATAGGAATCCACATTATTTATGATTTAAAACAAAGAGAAGCATAGTTTGACTTTTACTGTATATATCAGTGTATTGTTTTAAAGTGGATTTCCTAAAAGTTCTGAGCCTAAGTATGGGAGCAGTATTTAGAATCGAGGTGGGTATGATTCCAAGGTCTCATGCCCCAGAACTATGAGCCACCATAGGTCTATGATTTGCTCCGAGTGGGCTAAGACAAGTGATCACTTAAGTTAAGGTTCTATTCTGGTGGCAAGGGTAGAACAGCTCTCCCTAATGTGGGTAAGACGTTGGACTCCATGTCAGCTCACATGGTTTATGTCAGTTAGAAGAAACACCCAAATGTCCCACAGTCTCTTAAAGATCTAAAATCCCTAAGTTTCAAAATAAGTTCCCTATTCTCCCTAAGATAAAAGTATATGTTTTGAAAGTTATTATTTGAAGACTCTCTTTTTTTATGTGTCTACGAGCTTTGAGAAACAAAAGAGAATACAAGTTTAAGAACTAGGTGAAATGACTCGCAAGATTTACACTACCTGCTTTATCATTCGTGATTTGCAAGAATTAGATTTCAGATTTACTCAAGTTATGTAAGCCATTTATGTTAGCATGCATAATTTTTATAAATATTGATGATATTATTTACTTATTGCATGCACCCCTATATACTCAGTACATTCCCAAAGTACTGATCCACATATATGTTTATGTGTTTGTCTCAAAATGTAGGTTCAGGTGCTCAACCTTAGCAGTGACAATGATTTTTGACTACCTCTATCTACACTTTCACAATTGGTGAGTTCTCATAGTTCGAGGACCTATTTCTCTAGTCTTTCAATATTTAAAGTAGTTGGTTTTATTGTCTTCAGTTCTAGTCAGTTGGGGGTCTGAACTAATGACTCTCTAGTTCCTTAGTAGTAGAGGCTTGTTAGACTATTAGTTGTTTTCTTTAAACTTTTTAGTACATTATTATTCAGATAGAGTTCTACTTTATTTCATTTAAGACGTGATATGACATACTATTATTCAATCTAATTAACTTGAAGTAAGTTCTAGAAGTAGTAGCAGGCTTAAAGGGTTAGCTTAGGTCTACTTGTAGCCTTAAGCGTTATGTGACATCTCAGGATGAGATTTTGGGGCATTACAATTATGATCCCTGCCCAACATATCGCTGATTAACTATCACAATGTATTCATACCAGTGCCAAAGGTTTGGGATAATAAGGAATATCTTCCAAGAAATTTTGGATCCATTCAGCTTCTTCACCGTTTTTATCTAATGTGATAAATTCAGATTCCATTATAGAGCGGAAAATACAAGTCTGTTTGGACAATTTCCAAGAGATTGTTTCTCCACCTAAAGTAAATACATATCCACTCATCAATTTCACTTAATTTGATCTGTTGATCCAATTTTCATCACTATATCCTTCAATTGTCCCACTGGATATTTGTTTTAGGGCAAAGCGTAGTATTGAGTATGTCATAGATACCGCAAAACTCTTTTCATTGCTGTCCAATGAATTTAATTTGTATTACTCATGTATCGACTCAATTTACTAACAACACATGCTATGTCTAATAGCGTATAATTCATGATATACATCAAACTTTCAACACTCTTGCGTAGTCCAACTATGAGTCACTTTCACCTTCATTCTTTTAAAGTGTAAAGCTCACGTCTAATGGAGTCTTGGAAATACAAAAATCCAAATACTTGAATTTGTTAAGTACCTTTTCAATATAATGAGACTGTGACAATGCTAATCCTTGAGGAGTTTTATGATTTCTTATCCCTAAGATCACATCCGCAACTCCAAGGTTTTTCATATCAAACTTGTTCTCAAGATTTCATTTCATAGCATTTATGTTATAAATTTCTCTACTAATGATCAACATATCATTCACATACAGAAAACCAATGACTTTATGATTTCGAGAGTCTTTAATGTAAACACATTTATCATATTCATTTATCATGAAGCCTTGCCAACATGGTTTTGTCAAATTTTGCATCCCACTATTTGGGTGCTTGTTTTAGTCCATAAAGTGACTTAAAAAGTTTGCACATTTTCTTTTCTTTACTAAGAACCAGAAAACCCTCAGGTTGTTCCATGTAAATTTCTTGCTACAATTCTCCATTTACGAATGTTGTTTTCACATCCATTTAATGGATTTCAAGACCATATACCATCGCTAAGGCAACTAACGTTTGAATGGACTTTATCCTTATTATAGACGAGTATGTATCAAAATAATCAAGGCCTTCTTTTTGTCTAAAGTCTTTCACTATAAGTCTTGCCTTGTATTTTTCAATAATGCCATCAACTTTTATTTTCCTTTTGATGATCCATTTAGAAACTAAAGTTTTATCTCCTAGAGGAAGATCAACCAACTCCCAAGTATGGTTGCTCAAGATTGAATCAACCTCATGATTGACTGCTTTTTCAAAAGAAAGCGTCCGAAGACAACATCGTTTCTTTAAATATTTGAGCCTCATTTCAAGAAGAAATGTTACAAAATCTGATCCAAAGGACATTGACATTCTTTAATGTGTACTGCTCCTTCGATCTCGTCATTAAGTACATTCTCATTTCATTAATCTCGAGGTTGCTTAGACCCTCCACTGGACTGCTCATGTCTTTTATATGGATAAATTAAAGAAATTAAAATAATCTAATTTAATTATCATATTTTTATTGATATTCAGATGTTTGGATTTATGAACTAAAAATTAACATGCTTTACTACTTTTAGCATATCCCATAATATACTGTCCACAATCTTAGGTCCTATTTTTGCCCTTTTAAGAATAGAAACTTGAACTTTTGTTAGACACCCCCACACTTTAAAATATTTCAAGTTGAGTTTTATTTTTTTCCATTTTTCATAGGGAATTGAATGTGTCTTACTATGGGGTATTCTATTGAGTATTCGGTTAGCTGTAAGGATAGTTTACCCCCATAAGTTTTGCAGTAAATCCAAGCTTATAAGGCATTCATTATTTTCTTTAATATTTGGATTTTTCTTTCCATAATCCCATTTGATTGAGGTGAATACGGAATAGTAGTTTGATAGACAATTCCATTTTCTACATATATCTCCGCATAAAAGAGATTCATATTCTCCACCCTTATCACTTTTTATTGGTTTGATCTTTTTATCCAACTAATTTTCAAATTCTCTTTCATATTGCCTAAATAGATCTATTGCTTCTTCCTTGCCATTTAGCAAATAAACATAACAATATCTAGCGCAATCGTTAATAAAAGTTATAAAATACTTTTTCCCACCATGGGATGGTATTGACTTCATATCACAAATATTTGTGTGGATTAAATCTAAGGGATTGGAATTCCTTTCAACATACTTATATGGATGCTTCACATACATCGATTCAAAACACATTTTACACTTTGATTTATTGCACTCAAAGTTAGGTAAAACTCTTAAGTTAGTTAGCTTTCACAAAGTTTTGTAATTGGCATATCCTAAATGTTCATTTCACAATTCATTTAACTCAAGCAATTACAAAGAATCCTCAGCTTTGTTTATCTCAACAGTCATTACAACAAAGTTTGAAATGGTCGTCATTGAAGTAGCCCTTTCCTACATATGTTTCATTATTGCTTATTACAACTTTTTTTGAAACAAACACACACTTAAACTCGATTTTAATGAGAAGTGCTGTCAACAATAAGTTCTTTCTAATAGTAGGAACATGGATAACATTATTGAGAGTCAACATCTTGTCAAAATTTATTTTTAGAAATATTTCCCACTTCCTTCTACCTTGGCTATTTCATTATTTTCTATGAAGATCACTTCTTTGGGACCAACGGTATCATAAGTTGCAAAAACTTCTTTGTCCCAAAAAAAAATATTTAGTGGATCATGAATCAAATCATCATTCATTTGGATATCCAACTATATTTCTCAATGTGATCATACCACACATATTTTCAATCTTTCCCATTGTTTTCAACATGTTATCTAGTCTTTTTTCTTATTTTTATTTAGAGCTTTTTTGCCAATATCACTATAGTTGTAGGACTTACCTTTGAATGTTTTCTTGTTCTGCTCTATCTCTTTTCCAGAAGACTTCTTCATCTTCTTATTATTTGAAGCATCATCCTTAACAGGAATTGCAACCATCATTGATGATTTCTTATTTAACTCATTATCGTCTTCTATATTGGGATGACTGGTAAGATCTTTTAAACCAGGCAAATGAATTTTAATCATTATTTTTTCTGGAATATGAGGATCTATACTTGTGAACATTTGTATTTCAAGTTTGGTCAGCCAAAAATTACATCATCTACTGCCATTCTTTGAAGTTCACACCAAAATATTTTTTTTGATTTGTCTGTCATTTTCATTGCTAGAGCAATGTCTAAATGACATAATGACGCAACATTGGTTGTTGTTGGGACAACACCATTCACAATCGAATCTATTGTTGTTCAATTTCATTCGTCATTTTCCTATATATCTTTGACATACACTTATGTATTTCTTAATTCTAATGAAAAAGACTTTAATCTTTAACCAACTTGTTTTTAGTCAATGATGAAGTTTTTATACCTTTAAATCATTAACGGAATGAATTTTAAAACCTGACAAAGTTTTTATGACTTTAACTAAGAATCAAATTCACACATAGTGAAAATCCATAGGTTTTAAACTCCAGAAACTAATACAGAGAGTTTATTGACTTACATTCACCTAACAGAATTTCCATACTAATTTCTTGGTGAAGTTTTTATATTCTTCTAACTGAGGGAGTAGAAACCAAAAGATTTTAGTCTACACAAAATCAAACTCAATACAGATTAACCAAATACTTGAAAAAAACTTTTTTTCTTCTTTTTACCAAACAAATACAAGAAAATAAATATTTTTCTAATTTTCTTTAGATTGTTGTCTTTCTCAAATTTAGTAAAATCTGTATTTTCAACAACAACTTCAAACACACATTCAAATAAACATATGAACAATCAAAAGAAGTTTACACTCTGTATTTATAACTTTGAACTTTTATCAATAAGTTCAACCCAACTTATGAACATTAACAAAATAAAGTTCAAAATATTTTCTGGAAAATAGCAAAACCAAATGTTAAGAACTTCAAAAAAAGTTGAATCAACTTATGAACTATCAAAATAAAGTTTCAAGAACTTCAAACACACGTTTAAATAGTTTAAAAACTATCAATATAAAGTTCAAACTATTTTCTGGAAAAATAGTAAAACCAACTTTTAGAAAATTAGATGAAACAACAATATTCAAGTACTCCGAATTAACGGTGTGTCCTTAAAGAACATATTCCCCTTAAGTACCCAAGGTTATTGAATATATCCTCCCAAGATAAAATGAATCACTTCGATAGAATAGTGGTACCTCAAATTCTGTCAAACTACGAACGCACTTAGTGGGAGAAAATCACACTAGAGTTTTTTCACAAATGAAGAGTATTTTTTATTTTTCATGTCTCTACTTAAGGAAAAATTTAGGTATATATAGCTATCAAGGTTTTGATTCACGAAGAGGAGCAATGGTTCAAAGGTGCAACTCTTCAGAAAAGTAACAACCTTTTGGACAGGTCATAACTATCCAATCTAAAAAAAGTTGTTATTCAAATTGCATTCTTTCTCTTGGTGTGTAATACGGAACAAAACTACAACACTAGAAACTAACTACAAAATCAAGTAAAGAAAATCAAGAGAAGAGAGAGATAATTAAACAGAAAATAAGGAGTAATTAAGAATAAAAGGATATATCAAATCCTAATACCCTCAATTAAAACAATTCAAACACCTAATTCTTATGGTGACCAAGATAGAGATAAACGCCTTCTAAACCATGTGAAAGTCACTTCAGTGGATCTTGTAGAGTTAAAGATGATGGATTTTAAAGTCATTATCAGCATGTATTCGCTTTACTCATGCTATGCTTCAGTTGATTATAGAAACAAAATAGTTTATTTTTAGTTTCCAAATAAAACAGTCCTAAAATGGAAGGGTATTACTACTACTCTTAGGGGTCAGCTTATTTCGTACCTTAGAATGAGAAAGATGATATCCAAAGGGTGTATTTATCATTTTTTCCAAGTCAAAGACTCTCATTCTGAGACTCCTAACCTAGAGTCAGTTTCAGTAGTGATAGAATTTCTAGATATGTTCCCTGAAGATCTTCCCAGAGTTTCTCCTGAAAGGGAAATTAACTTCGAAATAGACCTTCTTTCAGATACTCAGCCTATCTCTATTCTGCCATACAGAATGGCTCTAGCCAAACACAAAGATTTGAAAAAATAGTTGAACAATCTCCTAGATAAGGGATTCATCAAGCCCAGTGTCTCCCCATAGGGCGCACTAGTTTGGTTCATACGTAAGAAAGATGGTTCTCTCAGAATGTGTACTGACTACCGTCAGTTGAAAAAATTCAAAATCAAAAACAAATATCCACTTCCCAGAATTTATGACTTGATTGACCAACTTCATGGTGCCAGTTATTTTTCTAAGATAGACCTCAGATCCAGCTATTATTAGCTTAGAGTCAGGGAATGTGACATTTCAAATATATCTTCCCGAACTTGGTATGGTCACTCAGAGTTTCTAGTCATACCCTTCGATCTCATGAATGCCCCAGCAACCTTTATGGACTTGATGAACCGAGTATTCAAGCAGTACTTGGACATGTTCATCATAGTCTTCATTGATGACATCCTTCTCTACTCTTCTAGCGAAAATGATCATGCAGACCACCTCAGAATAGTATTACAGACTCTTAAAGCCCATCAGCTATTTTCTAAATTCAGTAAGGGTGAATTTTTTCTAAGATCAGTAGCTTTCCTTGGCTATATTATTTCTAGTGATGGCATTAGAATTGATCCTCAAAAGACCGTGGTGGTGGGAAATTGGCCTAGACCTATCTTTCCATCAAATATCAAGAGTTTCTTGGGTTTAGCTGGCTATTACCGATAGTATATTGAGGGATTTTTATCTATTTCATCCCCCATGTCCAGATTGACTCAGAAAAAAGTTAAGTTTCAGTGGTCAGATTCTTATGAGAAGATTTTTCAGGAGTTAAAGACTCGACTCACTATAGCCGCAGATTTGACATTACTAGATGGTTTAGATGGGTTTGTTATGTACTATAATGCTTCTAGAGTTGGGTTGGGATATGGTTTTATGTAGAGAGGTAAGGTTGTGGCCTATGCCTTTAGACAACTTAAGCCCTACAAAAAGAATTACCCTACCTATGATCTTGAGTTAGCAACAGTTGTGTTTGCCTTAAAGATTTGGAGGAACTATTTATATGGGGTGCATGTTGATTTATTCATAGATCACAAAAGCTTTTAGTATGTGTTTTAATAGAAGGATTTGAATCTGCATCAAAGAAGATGGTTGGAATTGCTAAAAGATTATGACATGAGTGTTTTGTACCACTCTGGCAAGGCCAATGTAATGAAAAATTCCCAAAGTAGATTGTCTATGGGTGGTGTTGCTCATGTTGAGGGAGGTAACAAGAAGTTAGTGCAGGAAGTTCATCAGCTTACCAGATTGGGTATTTTTTTGGTTGATTCAGCTGAGGGTAGTGTGTGGATTCAAAATAGTTCAGAATCTTCTTTGGTTACCAAAGTGAAAGAAAAGTAAAATAGGGATCCTAGTCTAGTGAATTTGAAGGATTCAATAAAAAATCAAAAAGTAGAGGTTTTCTCTCAAGGAAGAGATGAGGTGTTGCATTGCCAAGGTAGATTATGTGTTTTGTGTGTTGATGAGTTGAGAATGCAAATTCTTGCAAAAGAGCATGGTGCGCGTTGCTCGATTCATCTAGGATCCATGAAGATGTACCACAACATGTGAGAAATCTATTGGTGGAGTAGGATAAAGACAGATATTGCAGAGTTTGTAGCTACGTGCTCCATATATTAGCAGGTTAAGATTAAACATCAGAATCTTAGTGGGTCTATGAAGGAGTTCAGTATTTCCACTTGGAAGTGAGAGAAAGTTAACATAGATTTCATGATAGGTTTGCCTTGTACTCATCAGCAACATGATTTAATTTAGGTCATTATGGATAGAATGACAAAATCAGCTCATTTGTTTCCATTCCATACTTTTTATTCTGCCGAGGACTATACCAAGATCTATCTCAAAGAATTCGTTAGGTTGCACGGTATTCCGTTATCTATCATCTCAGATACAGGTGCTCAGTTTACCTCTTACTTTTGAAAAGCTTTTCAGAAGGGTCTTGGTACCTAAGTTCACCTCAGAACAACCTTCCACCCTCAGAAAGATGGTCAAGCAGAAAGCATCATTCAGACCCTTGAGGATACGTTGAGAGCGTGTGTAGTTGACTTTAAGGGTAGTTGGGATAATCACTTGCCTTTGATTAAGTTCGTGTATTATAACAACTATCATTCTAGTATTTAGATACCTCCATTTGAGGCTCTATATGGAAGGAGATGTAGATCTCTGATTAATTGGTTTAAAGTAGGAGAAATAATGCTAGTAGGGCCTAACTTGGTGTTTGATGCTTTAGAGAAAGTTCAGATGATCAGGGAGAGACTTAAGGTAGCCTAGAGCTGATAAAAATCATATGCTGATGTGAGAAGGAAAGTTCTTTTGTTTGAGATTTATGATTTAGTATATCTGAAGAGCTCTCCTATGAAAGGAGTGAAGAGGTTTAGTAAGAAGGGAAAGCTTAGTCCCCAATATGTTGGCCCTTTCAGAATTTTGAGCCACTTTAGAAAGGTGACTTATGAGATTAAGTCTCATACAGAATTGGCATCGGTGCATCCAATATTCCATATTTCCTTTTTGAAGAGGTGTATTAGTGTATTTGTTCCCTTAGAAAATGTAGATGTTTAGAACAGTATTTCCTATAAGGAAATTCGAGTCGAAATTCTTGATCGACAAGTTCATAGACTAAGGAACAAAGAAGTTCCCCTAGTCAAAGTTCTTTGGTGGAATTAGTCCATTGAGGGAGCCACTTGGGAAGCAGAAGAAGATATGTGCACCAAGTACCCTTATCTTTTCTCTGCAAACTCAACTCAGCTTAAGGTAACAACCTTCATAGAATTTCTCTTTTCCATGCTCAGTTTCAGCTGCATATCATTCTCATGACAGTCATGCATTCAAAGAACCAGTTCAGTTATGAATCACATTTTAGACTCAATCATGTAATCATGTTTCATCACGTATATTCAGCATGTAATCTTAGTTCCTCAGTTTTTTCAGCTTAATCATCTCACTCGAGGATGAATATTGCCAAGGGAGAGATATTGTAATACCCCAAAAATCCAAAATAATGTTAGCTCCATGTTTCAAGCTTATTCATAGTACATTATCGTTATTTGATAGAGTTATGAGATAGTTTGAGGTATATTAAGACCTCAAATAACACCCAGCTATTACAAGAATCAAAATAATCCTACAGATTGAATTTTTCACAAGAATGTTGCTTTAGTCAACTTTAAACGAGCATATCTTTTGCTAAACCCATAATTTTTCAACTCAAGACCCACCAAATGGTAGGAAATTGAATTATCTTTTCAACAATGACAATTTCATCCAAATCTGATACACGGGGAGAAGTTATGACACTTTTAGTGAAAGCAATAGCTCAATACG
>NC_061122.1:161964411-161978634 GCF_002878395.1 Capsicum annuum | reverse complement strand
TATTTGGAAACTAAAAATAAACTATTTTGTTTCTATAATCAACTGAATCATAGCATGAGTAAAGCGAATACATGCTGATAATGACTTTAAAATCCATCATCTTTAACTCTACAAGATCCACTGAAGTGACTTTCTGAAATATTGTGATCGGACAGATCATGTATACCTACCTGGCTACAACAGAGACACCTACTAGGGTAGACACTTGAAAGGGCTCTGCTAAGATTTCAGGGCTAATTTCAAAGTTGACAGCTATATAAAGGGTTACGAAAGAAAGAGAAGCTCTAGGGTCTAATAAAGCATAGACATGTAAATAAAAAACTTATAACATACCAGTAACTATGTCAGGAGAATTTTCCTAATCCTGTTGGGATGAAGGGCATGTAATCTATTTGGATGCTGACCACTGGTAGCACTGGAAGCGGCACCCAGCTGAGTCAGCTGACTAGAACTGATGACTGATGGGACTAGCCGTGTTGGCACAAATCCATACCTTTCTGAGCAACTATCTAACACTCTCGAATCTAATAGCTGGCTTGCCATACCCAAAGTATACATCACTACCAACTCTCACTCACCCTGATGGTTTCTACCATATTTTTGTCAAAGAGAATTTTTACGAGCACTATTAACACTACCCTGCAACTTAAAGCCTGGCGCCCTATCCCGATTGTTATTTTTGAATTTAGGTACTGGGGCACTAGTTGAAGATGTAGCTAGGAAAGAAGATTTCTAATAGAAGTTATGATAGTTACCACCTTTTGACCTTGGATGATTAAATCTGAAGTTGCCTATTCTAGCCCTCTTATTCTTCTTCTCTCTCTTCTTAGTCTTTTGATCCTCAATTTGTTAAGCATGGACCATCAACCTAGACAAGTCTATCTCTTTAATCAGCATTGCAGTCGTATACTCCTTGACCACACTGTCAGATATACCATACACAAACTTACTCATTTTAGATCTTCTATTAGCTAAGACATAAGGATCATACCTAGCTAACTGAGTAAACATGAGGGAATACTCTTTCACGCTCATGTTGCCCTGCCTCAAGTTAATAAACTCTAATTCCTTGGATTTTCTCAGCTCCAACGATAAGAATCTATCTAACAAAGTTGTAGAAAACTCTTCCCATTCTATAGGCCCTACATCTACGCCTCTATTAACCTTTCTTTGCTTAAGCATGTATGAGCCATATCTTGTAACTGGCAGGTAGCTAACTCTACACTCTCACTATCAGTTACACCCATGATATTTGTTACCTTCTTCACCATGTCTAAGAACTCCTACAGATCCTCTTCAGATTTGGATCCCAAAATTAGAGGAGTATTCATTCAGGTGAAGTCTCGAATCCTAGTTGCGGCATTATTTGCTATTGGATTAGCCAGAACAATGGCTGGCTAAGCATACTAATCCAGTACAGAATGGGATAGTGTAGTGAATGCAGCCCTGAATTCAGTATAAGAAACATGCTCATTTAGGGAATCTTCCTGAATGGGCGGAGGTGCTGGCTGGTTTATGTTTCTTCTTTTGTTTGTATTTTTAGGAGGCATGTTCTATAAACAGAAGGAAGAAAGGATTAGACAGAGAGTTCAACTTGATATCATGCTCAATCGCATGATATGAACACTAAAAGAAGGGAAACTTTTCCTAAATAACTTGTAGCCTCTTTCCCATAAGTAAGGCGCGTTTCACACCCATATACAAGACTCTACTTGACGCGGAGTTTTGAATTCCTAAGACACTTTAAAACCTTAAGCTATAATACCAAGTTTATCACGCCCCAAGAGTACACCCTGTGTGCTACACGGTGCTTACAGTTCCGAGGGACCACAAGCTAACCCATGAGCTAGTACCTACTGTGAGCACTGAGTAAAACTTAAAATGAAATAACATAGGTAAAATTTAACTGAGGAATGCCATAAGGTTTTTAATTATAAATCTGATAAAATCTGTAAGTCATAACTGATAATAATAATAAAATATATGACAATGACAATTGAAATCTGAGAAACTAATAATCTAAAATAGTCTAAAAAGCCTTTACTAACTGATTGAGGAGCTGATGGGACAAACCCTCAACTAACTCTGATTGAATGAAAATGACTGAAATTGATAAAGTAATCTGAGCTAAATAAATCAGTCCTCCAAATATGAGGACTCACCACTACTATGGCTGATAATCTGGAGCATCTATGCGCGATCCAGGAACTGAGCATCCGAACCTATGATATGATACATCATAGCACAAGAAAAGAAATTGTGATCAGTACTTTGAATATACTAGTATGCTAAATGAGGTAGGCTGATATGCATGGTTTCATGAACATGAATAATAACTGTCTAAATATATTTATATATATATATATATATAACACATGAATTACTGAATAGAGTGCATGAAATTTGAGGTTACAAAGGATACATGAAATCTTTAAATAATGAGGATGCATAAAATCGGGTATTCATACCCCCCAGGACTCAATAGCAATAATAGTAAAATTAGTACTTAAGCTTGGAGGACATAACATGAAAGCTTTTATCAAATATTCATTATTATAGGCATTTTATCATACACTTGATATTAATAGTTTAAGATAATCATGGGAATAGTATGAAACTATGAGTAATAGTATGATTTTGACATCAATAGCACTTAATCATGATTTAAATAAGTGAATAACAACATTAGAATATGTGGGGTTTGATAAACAACAATAGTTTTATGTAAACATGGTATAGAATTTCAATTCATAGGAGTTCATGGTTAAAATTACAATTTAAAATTATAATAAGTTGTAAAGATGACAACTTTAAATTTAAAAGAGGATACTTGGACTCCATGGGTGAAAAGAACCCATGGATGAATACTTAACATACCTAGGTTGATGAATTCATGAGAATTGATGGTTAATTCTTGAGTTTTGATCTTGAATTTTTGGAGGTTAAGGTTTTCTATTTGAGAGAGAATACTCTTGATTTGAGAGGAATTGAATAAAATAATGACTAACTAGGCTTTTAGGGCATTAATTTCGTGTTTTGGACTAATTAGGGTTAGAGAAAAAGACCCAACTGCCCCTAAAATAATTAAATATTTTCATCACTGAAATTCTGTTTTTGGGCTTCACCACGATGTGGTGCCATTGATACACCTAAATTACAACTCTTATTAGAAAGTGTAAATGGTCACTGTTAAATATAGAACCCAATTAGGTTGGGTGTCAAATCCCATAGGGAATAATGTGCTCATTAAGTATTGTGGTTGTTAGTAGACTATTAATCAAGGGTTCCAGAATAAAATGAGGGTTTTGATTTATCAACTGTATTCAAATGTTTGTCACAAAAAGTAATCCAAATGTCGATTTGTATTGCAAATAGTAATTCAGTATGAGTAGTCAAACTAGAGTTACGGTTATCAAGATGCTTAAGCAACTAGGGTTATGAAAAACTTTGAATTCCCATTGAACAATTCTAATTGCAAGAGTAATTGAATTCTAAGGTGTACCCATTAGTTTCTCAACCTAAATGAGTAGCTTATCCCTTAATTCTTTCAAACTTAAGGAACGTATTATTAATTTAACTATATTCTCATATGGGTTGATCCGGTTAAGGCATCTACCCTCCATCCAAAGGTTAAAGCCTTTAGATTTATGTATACCCTTTCTTTTCCTAACAAATACTTTTATATTTGAACAAGTGATGTTGTTGGGCTCACTTTTCAAGTTTGCAACCAAGAAAAGTCATTAAAGTGAAGAAGGGTTTATGCAATATCAATTAATGATGGGAATATACTATATTCACAACCCTCAATCAACTATACACATCAAGGAACCTATAACCCTAGTTATGGGAGCTTAGCCATATATCTCCACCACAGAAAGAGAAGAAATCATTATATTATTCATAAACTAATTCAGAATTTACTTACACAAGTCACAATTATTGTTCTTCATTCTTCAATGGAGGAAATGATAATAAAGTGTAGATCTAAAACTCTAGAAATGAATCTCCGAGAAAAACTACGTGCAATCTGTTTCAAGTATGGAATGCTCTGATAAAAGATAATAAAGATTTCGAATAAAACTGGGTATTTATATGTTCCAAGGTAAAAAGGATTTAAAATTCAAAATTATAAAATCCGCATCCAAAGTAATGGCCAAAGTTGTGGTTCGTCAAAATTATGATAGTCCACAATATTAGTCATCGCTGATGATCCTTGAAAGATAATTTCTGCTTAGCGCTGACGGCAAAAGTAGTGGACCATCAAAAGACTGATGGTCCACCATATGGGTCATTGCTGATGATCCTGGAAAGGTTGGATCTGCTTAGCACTGACGGCCAAAGTAGTGGTCCATCACAGGAATGGTAGTCCACCACTTGGGATGTTGCTGATTGTCCTTGAGAGGTTGGTTCTGCCTAGCATTGATGGCCAAAGCAGTGGTCCATCGCAAGACTGGTGGTCCACCACTTGGGCTGTCGATGATGATCCTTGAGAGTCAACTTCTTGATAGACCTGATGGGCAAAGTGGTGGTCCGTCGCAAGGCTGGTGGTTCACCATATTTGCCATCGCTGAGTATTTCAGGATGTCTGGTTCTGGTTAACACTGACGGCCAAACTAGTGGTCTGTCACAAGACTAGTGGTCCACTATTTTGACCGTCAGAAGTATTTTTCTGCTACATTTCTAAGTGTTTTCTTTCAGATAGCTCCTTACTCTGAAACACTAAAATCCAACATTAAATGCAAACTTGGTTTCTTGAAAACATACAATTTTCCCAAGAAAATGATGCAAAATGTTCCATCAAAAGCCGAAACATCATCACCCTCAACTTAAGATAATTGTTTGTCCCCAAGCAACTCAGCACCAATTTGCCAATATGAACAATATAATGACAGACATTTACTACTGAACCAGTTTTCACACAACCATTCACTTGTCATCCACGTCATATGGTTTAACATGGATACAAGAATCTACAGAAAACTGGACACAAGAATCTGTAAAAATCAGCCAAATTAAGTATAACTAAGGTTGCCCTCACAATAAAGGAAATGCACTACTCATTATATTTTGTGGATACAGATCAAAACTTTCTCGCTCATCAAAGAAGTTACAAACATAGTGCATACACCTATAAGCTTGTCTTTATCATCTAATACCCCCTTATAACTGAGGTCCAAGATAAAGCATGTCTTTTCTAGGCTAGTAATGAGGTATCAGGCTAGGTCGGGAAGGAATTTTGGGCAAAAGTTACTAAATACTAGGATTTAACTCTCTTTGCCTTTGAATTCTTCCTACCAAAACCATTGCTTTGCTAGCTCACTTACCTCTTTCTCACTCATTCATGCTTCACCATAATAACCCTCTCTTCTCTCTTATATTTATTTATATATATATATATGTATACACACACACAAGCATCATCCATCCTCAACTTAGGATGATGCAATATGTAAAGGTGCATATTTTCTTGAATAGACCAGGGCCAAATTCTCTAATTCAAATTCTATACCAACTTTCCATTAGGCTGTTAATATCCTACAATAGCCACCCTCAACTTTGGTGTTTTGCCTAACTGTAGGTACGCATTGCCCACTATTGGGCAAGGGCCAGAGCTAGGTGTCAACAGCTTAAAGAGAGTTAACTAGAATGCTTGGTGATGAAGAAAAATTAATAAAGGCTCAAAGATGGGTTCAAAAATAAAAAATTATTTTTAGTAGGGTTAATTACTTAGACTAAGTGGACTAAAAACACAAGGTGGCCTACTATCCCTTCTTTTCTCATCAACTACATAATAGCATCAATTGAACCAGGCAAGTTCTAGGTACTGTACTATGTAGGAGCACTCAAAACCTCATCCTCCATGATCGGAGGAATCATCTCTCTAACTGAGCCTGAACTTTGCCCCTTTATTGGGGAAGCACTAGTAGATACTCCCGCTACTTCATCTTTTTCTTTCTTCTTTATCTATTCTTCATCTTTATTTGATTTCATTCGAGCTCTCTTTAGATCATGTTGTTCTTGTTGCTCTGGTGTCATTACTGATCTCTTTCTCCTTTTTCATCTTTTCTTGCTGCTCGTTCATCCATGTGCTACTTTTCTTTGTCTTTCACAAGTCTTCCTATTAGGTCCATAATACCTTCATCTTCATCACTTACTACAAAGGATGGATCAAAAGCAGTCTGTTGTGGCTTCCTTCCCTTTGACTCTGCTACATCAGCCTTCGCCTGCTCAAATTTAGCCATGATCTTGACAAGATTGAGGAGATATAGTGCATCTAGACTTTTATTGATGTGGTGTTCTATGTTTTCCATCCTAGCCTAAATCTATTGGAATGGACGGATTGCCTTACCTACAATTCCGTCAACAAAACATTTGAATTCTAATGCCCATTTATCTAACTATTTTTGAAACCTCTTTTGCAGCTACATTGATTTTGCAAAATTTTCCTGCGTCAACCTATATTTAGCAATGTCTGTTCCACCCATAGATGGTGCAGAACCTGAACCTGCAAATGTACTTGGAGGCATATATTCAAGTGGCACATAATTTGAAATGGGAATTCACATACCTACTGGAATTTTGATAGCATTAAGAGTTGGTGCAGATTGAGTCTGGTAAGCAGGAAGCTTGGTGACACGCATCTCAAATTTTGAGTCATCTTTTGACTTCTCAATGTCTTGTCTATGTGTAACCTGGACTGCATTATCAACTCCACAAATTAGAGGCACACCTGTTTTCCTACACAACTCTATGATTAAGCATGGGAGTGGCAATGCACCTGTGGTTTTATGTGCCCTTATGAATATCTCATCCGGAATAATCTGGCTGAAGTCAATTTACACCCCTTCAACAATATTAGCCACCAATATAGCTCTGTGTTTATCCAAATTTCCATAACTTTTTGTTGGCATCAACCTTAAATGAACAATATCCCACCAGAACTTATCCTTGAAACTAATGGAATATTTTGCACTACCTCACGTGGATCGGTCACCCAAGAGGAGTTACCATCATTAGTAAATAAAGTAGCCACCCAAGGCCTCTGAGTAGATGCAGATCTTAACCTATACTCCAGATCAGGCATAGCAGGTAGAGCTTCGTACTATGGCCCAAACAGCATCCTATCGATTGTTTGGGTTGAAATGTCGACAATGACTTCTTGGAAAGGTACTGACTCTCTGTTCAGCAAGTTTGCACCTGACGACCCCTTTGGAAAGTACTTCTCTACTAATAATAGATATTTAGCAAAGAGCTCTTTTACCCAATTCGATTGATATGATCCTGGTGTCCTACTCATATATGATAGTTCATACTCATTGAAACGATGTTCCAACTCAGGGAATTTATGTAACTCCATTGTTACTATCTGATGTTCCTTAGTAAATAGACTCTTTATCCCTCTTATTGTAGGTGTCAATCCATCATAGAATTTTGTCCTTGATCCCTCTATCTACCATCTAATTACCTCCAAAACTTGAGGATCCTTACGCTTGATGATGTTAGTATCTTCAGTGTATAAATCAGTCACTTATATTTTTTCTCCCATGTTAGTAGCCTCAGTTTCACCCACAGCAGGCTTGCGTTGAGTTGTAACAACCATTGTCTCATCTGGGCTCGAGATGGTACTCCTTGTACTACTATCGTTATCCTCCTCAAACTGATAGAGTGTGGGAGTTTTCCTTTTATGTTGCTTGGTATTGTAAGTGGGTGCAGGTTTACCTCTACCCCTTTGAGATCTTCCTCCTCTGTTTAGTGGAAGTTTTTGAGCCATAACGCGTGAAATAGAAGTAAGAAATTAGTTTATAAGTCAAAAACAACCTAAATAGTGAAAACTTTGACTTGACAGCCATACTGGTGGTCCGTTAGGTACTTGGTGGTCCACTAGGTGGGCCATCAGGTCCTATCTAGAAGACCTAGGATTTTAAAATATTGCATCGATCAATATAGTGGTCCGTTGCAAAATTGATGGTCCACCATTTGGGCCATCGTATCTTATCCCGTGGGAATAACTTCTAGGGTCTTTGTGATGGTCTATATGGTGGATCATCACAAAAATAATGGTCTACTATTTGGACCATCACTCCTCTTTCTCCAGATTAAGCTTTTAGTTTGGAATTTTGTCAAACATTTAGCATACAAACCCAATTTTTTTAGCAAAACTTGACACAAATTTCACATTTATTCGCAACATTCCCTGCTTTTAAATGCATAGGTTACTTAGACTTTACCTAAAAGAGTATATGAAAATTCCAGACTCAAAGAAACTCAAATTAAAATAAGAACAGAAGAATACAAGATGGAATTTTAACAACAAACCACTCATTCATTTCATGTTTTTGAGGTTCAACAAGAGAAGACATGGAGGTGCTCATACCTTTGATTCGCACTAGCTTTTATTTTACTTGCTTGAAACTTAAGAACACGAACTTAACTTCAAACTCTAGTAATTTACTCTCAAGATTGTTTGTGATGAATATAAAGAAAAGAAATGGGTTTGCTTAAATAGGGAAAAGGGAATAAGATGGGGAGTCCTAAAAAGAGCAAATATCTTCAGATTCTTTGAATCCAAAATAATTTGGTCAGTTAAAGAAGTTGAAAAGGGTAGAATGTACGTAACCACTCCTTTTTTTACCTCTTTAAAATCATTTGGGTTAAATATGGGTCATTTTAATAAGCATCAATTTAAACACGACCCAACCCAGAACTAAGGTAACAGTGAAGGCTGCACTGAGGGTCCTTCAGACCTATGATAGACCACCAATTGGGCCATCGCGGCTTACCAGAACATGGCCAACTCAGCTTAATTTCAACGGTCAATGTGGTAGTCCACAAAAATTGTGACGGTCCACCACTTTGGCCGTCGTATCTTACCAAAACCTGGGCAATTAGCTTGATTTTGATGGTCAGTGTGGTGGTCCACAAATTTAGTAATGGTCCACCACTTTTGCTGTCAACTTGCTCCAGTGATGAATTTTTCATCATCTTTGCGACGGTGAAAATGGTGGTAGGTTAGGTGACTGGCGGTCCACCAAATCGGCCGTCTCTTTTGTTCTAGTAGCTTAGATTTTCAACCCTTTTTCCAACTGTATCACTAATTTTTGCTGTATTTTCAATCCTGAACAATTCACAAACATATAAAAAATACACTAAACAAACAAAAAAACTTAATTAATGCTTTACAACAACATACTGTGGGTTGCCTCCCACTAGCGCCTGATTTATCATTATGGCACGACTCAATTTCTTGATTACTCAAACTTTATCGAGATCGATAGTAGCAATACTCTTTATCGAGTCAAGTAGACTGATATACACTTTCATACACTGCCCATTTACCTTGAAGAAACTTTAGTCTTCATTTTTAAGTTTCACTACTCCAGATAAGTAGACTTGGTTTACTTTAAATGGGCTAGACCATTTGGACTTAAGCTTGCTTGGAAAATATTTAAGTTTGGATATGAATAGGTGCACTAAGCACCTTTCTGGAAATCCTACTTTTCAATCCTGTGGTTGTGGTATTTGTTCATTCTTTTCGTGTATAGATCAGCCCATTCATAAGCTCCAAGATGGAACTCATCCATCTCATATAGCTTCGCCAGTCTCATATTTGCTGCCTTATTCTAGTTCAGATTAAGCCGCTTCAGTGTACACGGTGCTTTATGCTATAGCTCAATTGGCAAATAATATGCCTTTCCATAAACCAATGAGTATGGAGACATGCCAATAGGTGTCTTGAAAGTTGTTCGACATGCCCATAAGGCATCGTCCAGCTTCCTAGACCAATCTTTCCTGCTAGCATTTATGATCTTGGAAAGGATGGTTTTGATCTATCGATAGAGATTTCCACCTTCCCACTGGTCTGTGGGTGGTATGGGGTAGCCATATTATGCTGCTTTACTCCATATTTTACCAAGGCAGCTCTGAACATCTTATTGCAAAAGTGTGATCCTCCATCGCTTATGATAGTCTGTGGTACCCCAAAGCGAGAGAATATATTTTTCCTTAAGAGTGCAACAACTCGCTTTTCTTCATTATCTGCTAGAGCCACTGCCTCAATCCATTTTGAAACGTAGTCAACAACAGCTACTACGCACTCCATCCCGACTCTTCCTGGAATTACGTTATCGGAGTCGAGCCAGGAATGGCCGTTAGTGGACACCCACCACTTTTCACCGATTAGAGAGGCCCTCTTTAATACATTAATAAAAGATGTTCACAGGGTCAGAAAGACTCGGTCATAGGAATTTAGAACACCTACGTGCTGGTAAACAAAAACCACCTCGACCGGATCAGAGTAAACAACACAATGTCGAATCAGGCCGCCCTTTTCCTTGAAAGAATTCACACGCGGCCACCAGCTTTCCCAAAATAAGGGGAGATCTGCTGCTTACTACTGACGGAAACATCCGACCTATACTATAGTCAAGTTGTTCGCCTATCTTTCTGATCTCCTTTCCTTCTATTCATCAGATTTTTGGCTTTGACCCAGTGAAAAATGGGGTTGATGGTGTGGGCTAAAAAAGGGGGAGAGAGGAGAGCCTTAGGGTACGCTCACTTCTGCATTTTTTTTAGGTTCTCGAGATTTTCAATCGCTCTTTTTAGTGGTGGGGAGGAATAGTACGTGAATGGCGATTCTCAGACGAGGGAATCATTTCTCTCTAAATAAAATAAAAAGAAGCTAGAATCTTTCTATTGATAAAGCTTTCACGTCTGCGCATAGAATCATTTTTTGCCCTTCCATTCTGTTCTTATGGTAGTTAGGTCGGAATCCGTGTGATGGTTTGAAAGTCGTTTCAAATATTCTTCGCATCACCAGAGAGATAGATTGTTGCCATTGTGCCTTGGTCGTCAAAAAGGGAACGAACAGCCTTAAAGTACTGTTCCATGTCCCAGAGGTCTTCGAGCCTTGGCATTTCAAATCCCATTGAATGGCTGTGGTTCCGGGACTCAAGTCTGGAGTCGCCTAGTGAGACATTCGATTCATGAACCGAAAACCTATCTCCATAGCAAGCTCCTTAATTTGACCCGGTCCGTCATGCTTTGGACATGCTACCGGGATCGTTGAGGCCCCATGAAGACGGCTCTACTTCACAGGGAATACGCGGTACTCATTAGCGAGCGTCTGGTGACCAACGATTCTGGATTACCCTTCCTTTCTGCCATAGTCTACACTTGTCCGTCTAAATGGTCGACTATGCCATCAAGTTGTGTCACTCGATCCTTGAGTGTTTCCTTAACAACAGCCGCCACTGACAGAACTCCACTGCTATCGTCATGTACATAGTACAACAAGAAGAGAATTAGCAAAAATCGAAAGGTTATTACCCAAAACTCCGCTCTGATACCTGCTAAAGCGAAATAGGCATGCGCACGGGTAGAGAGTCTGCCTGAGTCATACGGCCCTAGGTAACGCCTAGTTTAGTGTAGCACCTGGGTTCCGCCTTCTCCTTATAAAGTTTTTCTTCTGATCTCTCTCTGAGTCTCTACTTCGTTACCTTCTACTACCAATCTTCTCCCTCTGCTGCTACTGGAGCTACTGGATATTGACCTAAGAGATACTAGACCGGGTGCGAGAGGAAGGGATGCTGCTATTGATGGACCGGTGCTACCTATGGATCTAAGAATCATGGAAGACGTAATTGAAATATGCACCTGGAATTAAATCACATTGGTAAAAATAGCCAGAAAGGAAAAAAAGGAGGAAAGAAGCAAGGGACTGAGCGACGAAGCGAGGTTTGGAACCCTTCAATTCGAATTAGCAAAAGAAATGTCTCCTTGCATAATATGAATTCCAAACATTCATGATCTAGATATGAATGAGTCAAATGACTTATCCCTCGGTCTATTAGTGAACCATCTCTCCAGGGATTGTGAAAGATGTTCTACTAGAAATATTCTTATTATTGCTTCGACTCATATTCCCCAAAAAGTGGATCCCGCCCTAATAGCTCCGAATAAATTAAATACGTGCATTAAGCTACGAAGGCTTCTTATTCCACAACAACGAAAGAACTTTTTCACTCTTACATATACTAGGGGATTTCACTTGGAAAAGAAAATGTTCCATACTAACGGATTCGGGTCCATAACCATGGGTTCCAATGCACGAGATCTTGTAGCACTTACCAATGAGGTCCTATCGATTAGTATTACACAGAACAAATCAATTATAGACACTAATACAATTAGATCCGCTCTTCATAGAAAAACTTGGGATTTGCTATCCCAGGTAAGATCGGTTCAGGATCATGGGATCCTTTTCTATCAGATAGGAAGGTCTGTAGCACAAAATGTACGTCTAAGTAATTGCCCCATAGATCCTATATGTATCTATATGAAGAAGAAATCATGTAACGAAGGGGATTCTTATTTGTACAAATGGTACTTCGAGCTTCGAACGAGCATGAAGAGATTAATGATACTTCTTTATCTTTTGAGTTGTTCTGCCGGATCGGTCGCTCAAGATCTTTGGTCTTTATCCAGACCCGATGAAAAAAATGGGATCACTTCTTATGGACTCGTTGAGAATGATTCTGATCTAGTTCATGGCCTAGTAGAAGTAGAAGATGCTCTGGTGGGATCTTCACGGACAGAAAAAGATTGCAGTCAGTTTGATAATGATCGAGTGACATTGCTTCTTCAGCCCGAACCGAGGAATCCCTTAGATATGATGCAAAAGGGCTCTTGGTCTATCCTTGATCAGAGATTTCTCTATGAAAAATATCAATTGAAGTTTGAAGAAGGGGAGGGAGAAGGAGCCCTTGACCCGCAGAAGGATTTATTCAATCACATAGCTTGGGCTCCTAGAATATGGCGCCCTTGGGGCTTTCTATTTGTTCTATTTGATTGTATCGAAAGGCCCAATGAATTGGGATTTCCCTATTGGTCCAGGTTATTTTGGGACAAGCGGATCCTTTATGATGAAGAGGATGAGCTTCAAGAGAATGATTCGGGGTTCTTGCAGAGTGGAACCATGTAGTACCAGACACGAGATAGATCTTCCAAAGAACAAGGCCTTTTTCGAATAAGCCAATTCATTTGGGACCCTGCAGATCCACTCTTTTTCCTATTCAAAGATCATCCCCCTGGCTCTGTGTTTTCACATCGAGAATTATTTGTAGATGAAGAGATGTCAAAGGGGCTTCTTACTTCCCAAAAAGATCCTCCTACATCTATATATAAACGCTGGTTTATCAAGAATACGCAAGACTAAGCACTTTGAATTGTTGATTAGTCGTCAGAGATGGCTTAGAACCAATAGTTCATTGTCTAATGGATCTTTCCGTTCTAATACTCTATCCGAGATTTATCAGTATTTATCAAATCTGTTCCTATCTAACGGAACGCTATTGGATCAAATGATAAAGAAATTGTTGAGAAAAAGATGGCTTTTCCCGAATGAAATGAAAATTGGATTCATGTAACAGGAGAAAGATTTCCCATTCCTTAGCGGGAAAGAGATGTGGCCATGAAAGAGGGATTAAGTGGAACAGAATTGACTGGAGAGTCATGGAAACGCTTCTTTCTTCCATATTTTGGACCTTAGCTCCATGGAAGAATATTTTAGCAATAAAGGAAGAATTTCAATCGTCAGATCAAAAGACTATGTATGGATGGTATGAACTGCCTAAACAAGAATTCTTGAACAGCAAACAACCAGTTCAAATATTCACAACCAAGAAGTACTGGATTCTCTTTCGGATAGGCCCTGAAAGGAGAAGGAAGGCTGGAATGCCAACAGGCGTCTATTTTATTGAATTTACCCGATAGTCCCCATTTTGGGAACGTCCAGTGCCAAAGTCACTGAATGGGTAAGTCGCCAATCTCTGGACTATGTAATGTACTTTATCTGTTGGGTTACGGGCGGGCATTTTACCAGAGGTTTCTAATCTACCCTTGTGTGATTCCTGTTGAAGCATATACTCGGGGGGTGGGTGCAGGGCGGACGATTTTAAAGCGAACTCCCCATTCATTAGATAGAGAAGATTACCAAGATTTCGTGATCCACTGCTGAATTTATTGCAATTCAGAATGCTCATTGAATGAGCATTCTCAATATTATGCCTTGAAGAGGACTCGAACCTCCACGCTCTTTAGCACGAGATTTTGAGTCTCGCATGTCTAGTATTTCATCACCAAGGCATCTTAAAAGTGAATCGTATTCCATGAATATGATATCTATCTAGTGTGATGTATGGAATATATGACAAAGGTGGATCTATT